>NC_041388.1:357961520-358074126 GCF_002162155.2 Triticum dicoccoides
CGTGGCGGCGCGGGAGAGCTGGGCACGGCGGAGCGGACGCGTCCGGTCCGTCCCGGACACGTCCAGCGGCGGCGGTGGATGGATCTAGGGTTAGGGGGAAGAGTGGAACCGCGAATTTGAAGGAGGGGGTCTATATATAGGCATAGAGGGAGTTAGGAGAGTCCAAATGAGGTGCGGCTTTTGGCCACGCGATCGTGATTGAACGATCTAGATGATGGAGCAGAGTTAGGTGGGTTTGGGGCCAAAATGGAGGGGTGTTGGGCTGCAACACACACGAGGCCTTTTCGGTCCCTCGGTTAACCGTTGGAGTATCAAACGAAGTCCAAATGATACGAAACTTGACAGGTGGTCTATCGGTAGTAAACCAAGGCCACTTGGCAAGTCTCGGTCCAATCCGGAAATGTTTAATCCCCATACACGAAAGAAGGCTAGAAATGACCACCGGAGGGGAACGAAGCGCCGGAATGCAAAACGGACAACGGGAAAAATGCTCGAATGCCTGAGACGAGCACGTATGCAAATGCAATGCACATGATGACATGATATGAGATGCATGACAACGATAACAACACACGGAGACAAAAACCCGAACCCGAGGAAATAAATATAACTTAACGCCGGAAACGGCAAGAGTTGGAGTACAAATAGGGAAAGTTACATCCTGGGTGTTACAGGAACTCTCAATGAAAGCACCTATGTCGGTGTCAAAACCGGCGGATCTCGGGTAGGGGGTCCCAAACTGTGCGTCTAAGGCGGATGGTAACAGGAGCCAGGGGACACGATGTTTACCCAGGTTCGGGCCCTCTTGATGGAGGTAATACCCTACGTCCCGCTTGATTGTTCTTGATGATATGAGTATTACAAGAGTTGATCTACCACGAGATCGTAGAGGCTAAACCCTAGAAGCTAGCCTATGGTATGATGGTTTGTTGTCCTACAGACTAAACCCTCCGGTTTATATAGACACCGGAGGGGGCTAGGGTTACACAGAGTCGGTTACAAGGGAGGAGATCTACACATCCGTATTGCCTAGCTTGCCTTCCATGCCAAGGAGAGTCCCATCCGGACACAGGACGAAGTCTTCAATCTTGTATCTTCATAGCCCAACAGTCCAGCCAAAGGATATAGTCCGGCTGTCCGGAGACCCCCAAATCCAGGACTCCCTCAGCCGGCCCTAGGAGGGGGCGCGCCATGAGGGGAGTCCTACTTGGACTCCTAGTCCATGAGTCCAAGTAGGATCCCCCCCTTTCCTAGTCCAAGTAGGAGAAGAAGGGAAAGAGGAGAGAAGAGAAGGAAGGAGGGGGCGCCGCCCCATCCCCTTGTCCAATTCGGGCTGGGCAAGGGGGGCGCCACCTATGGCCGGCCCTCTCTCTTCTCCAACTAAGGCCCATTGTGGCCCATTAATCCCCCGGGGGTTTCCGGTAACCCTCCGGTACTTCGGAAAATGCCCGAACCTATCTGAAACCATTCCGGTGTCCCAACATAACCTTCCAATATATCAATCTTTATGTCTCGACCATTTCAAGACTCCTCGTCATGTCAGTGATCTCATCTGGGACTCCGAACAAACTTTGGTTCATCAAAACACAAAACTCATAATACAAATCGTCATCGAACGTTAAGCGTGCGGACCCTACGGGTTCGAGAACTATATAGACATGACTGAGACACATCTCCGGTCAATAACCAATAACGGAACCTGGATTCTCATATTGGTTCCTACATATTCTACGAAGATCTTTATCGGTCAAACCGCATAACAACATACGTTGTTTCTTTTGTCATCGGTATGTTACTTGCCCGAGATTTGATCGTTGGTATCATCATACCTAGTTTAATCTGGTTTTTGGCAAGTCTCTTTACTCGTTCCGTAATGCATCATCCCGTGGCTAACTCATTAGACACATTGCTTGCAAGGCTCATAGTGATGTGCATTACCGAGAGGGCCCAGAGATACCTCTCCGATACACAGAGTGACAATTCTTAATCTTGAACTATGCCAACTCAACAAACACCATCAGAGACACCTATAGAGCATCTTTATAATCACCCAGTTACGTTGTGACGTTTGATAGCACACAAGGTGTTCCTTCGGTATTCGGGAGTTGCATAATCTCATACTCTGAGGAACATGTATAAGTCATGAAGAAAGCAATAGTAGAAAAACTAAATGAACATTATGCTAAGCTAACGGATGGGTCTTGTCCATCACATCATTCTCTAATGATGTGATCCCGTTCATCAAATGACAACACATGTCTATGGCTAGGAAACTTAACCATCTTTGATTAACGAGCTAGTCAAGTAGAGGCATACTAGGGACACTATGCTTGTCTATGTATTCACACATGTACTAAGTTTTCGGTTAATACAATTCTAGCATGAATAATAAACATTTATCATAGTATAAGGAAATATAAATAACAACTTTATTATTGCCTCTAGGGCATATTTCCTTCACCCACGTCATGTGAAAGCTAACCAGAGCCACATCCAGACAAAGCCTGCCAGAACACCCCGCACACGCACCCCCGAGCATCCTGATCCCGCAACCGTCACGCATTGGATGAGCAGTCGCCTGCCACTGCACCGACGAGAGCCGCATGCGCCGTCGTTCAGCACACCCGTTGCCGCGCCGAAGGGCCCTACGCCAGCCCAACGCCCCCGCCCAAGTTGTCGTCCCGCGCCAGCCCGTCCAGAGCAGAGAGAAGCCACGACCGTGCCGCCACCTACGTCGGTCAAGCTTTGCCCAGCAGCGCCTCGCGGGGAGGTGGGTCGGCGGCGCGCTAGGAGTTGCCCTCGGTCGCCCGTGGGGACGACACGCGGGTGGGAAATGTTTGTTCGATTCTAGGTTTCGGTGTTTTGGACCCATCGTGTTATTAAAATTTGGACCCCAATAGCCAGCGAACGTTGGCCGTGAGGGGTGGCATTTGTGAATGTTTTTCTTGGCAGTTTCTTCAAAGGTACATGGCAATTCATTTTCAGACATATGGCAGTTTCTGGAAAGAAGGAAATTTTGCGGCAAAAATGTGCAAAAATTGCCATTTTTTACCATCTAAAAATGTCATAAAAACGTTTTTTTGCCATCCTCCTCCCGGGAAACGTTCGCGAGTTAATATTTTCGTAAAAATTTCAATCTGGTTTCGTATAAACTAGAAGCATTGGGCGCGCTTTGCTGCGTCATTTATGTTGTTGGGTTTCTTAAAACAATTACTCTATTTCAAAATATGAGGTATATTACTTTTTTTGAAAAATCAAACATTTTAAGTTTCATCAAATTTGTAGAGAAAAATACCTAATCGGTATGATTAGATTCATCATGAAATGAATTTTCATTTTCATGTTTGTTTGTCTAGTATTATGGATGTTGATATTTGTTGCTCTCAACTTGGTCAAGTTATAGAAATTTGACTTTCAAAACACTAATACTCCTTATATATTTTGAAACTGATGGAATATTTAGTTTGACGTGTGGGGGAGATGATGGAGTGTATTTTATTTTTATTTATAATGTGGTGATTTGCAGGGCCTTTCGTGGTGTGATATTGTGTTACCTGTTAACCAACCTTTTTTTCAGAAACGACTCTAACTTTATTCATGCTCACAATAATTACAAGCACACTAATTTGGACCTAAGATCCAAGAAAATACAAAGTAACTCCTATGATAAGAATTATAATTAATTCTCTTGAAAACACCTATATTTATGTGGTGGAAATTTCTACATGGCTGGCGCATGTACTATATTGGTGCTGCAGTATCATATGTTGGCGCTTCTTTTCCCTGTGTGGTGGGAGGGTGCGCGGGGTTAATATGTTTTTATAGGTCGGTTGTTGCTCATAGATTTGAAAAAAAAAATCTATCAAAATCGTAAATCAAATCCAAAATTGAATACCTTAATTGAATGAAAGAGCTTCAAAATTAGAGAACGATGAATTAAGGACAACTCCTTGAGAAATTGTTTACACGGTCAAAATCGAATGACCCAATTCTAAATTTAAGACCTCAACTAATTATGATGCCTTAAAAATTAAGAAACATAGTGTATAGTATAACGAGAGAGTTTTTAGAAATCGTTGACTCAGTCAAAATTGGGTGACCCAATTCTAATTGAAGACCTCAATTGAATGTGGACTCTTTAAGGTGGTGTTTGGTTCTCTAGTCCTAGGACTTTTTCTATTCCCTAGGACTTTTTAAAAAAGACTTTCAAGGAGGTGCTTCTAAGGACTTTTAGCAAAAAGTCCCAAAAAAGTCCCACCATATTTGGTTTGCTGAGGAATTTTTCTAGTCCCAACACAAAAAAGTCTCTGGAACCAAACAACCCCTAAAACTAGTGAGCATAGTGATATAGAGGACTAGATCAACCTCTTTTTAAAATGAGGTCCTTCCCGGCAGAGGGGGTGGGGGGTTTATTTTTCTTGGGGTATCTCCAACAGTTGTAAGATAGGTGTTGATAAATTTGCCACCTAGAACATATTGATGATGTGGCATGTATTAAAGTAGATTAATCAACAACCTTTGCACAAGCTCTAAAATGAAATAGAGAGTAATCATATTTATTTTCTCACCATCTATTGGATAGCTTATATATAACCCATTAGAATAGTTGTATGATAGCTTGTTAATTGATGACATGAACATTTTGCCAACAAGACAAACATACAAACTGTTAAAGATGCCCTTAGACGAGTGCGTTTACCAAAGAATTTTACAACGAATACTTGTGCAACGTTTTCCCCGGAGTTCTGATCCACGGCATAACTGCGAACACTGCGGTGAGGTCTGCATCTCAAGGAATCAAACTGGCCAGACATTTAAACCTGACGCAATAAACCCGGCACTTCATCACGCTGCTTCATAAAAACCCGCGCAGGTCGTAGACAGTCAGTTGGATTGCGTGCTATACTACCTGCCCGTGTGACTGCGATATCATCAATATAATTACTCATACACTACCACGGAATAATAGAGTAGCCAATTGAGTCAGAGTTTGCTCTGCCTCCTGCTAGTGCAAATGCAACAATGCCTATCTCGGGTGATCAGATCATGTGGGTGCCATATGGTTGGACTTGGGAGACGGGGGGTTGGTGACGGGGACAGCTTGCCGCAACTGGTCGCTCTAGGATTAGGGTCCCGAAATACCAAACCTTGGATGCATTTAGCAGGACGACCCCGTGATTGCAGCAGGTTTTTGTAGCGGTGTCAGAATTTATCTACTGTTATTACCGAACCACCAGCACGTTTCTTCTTACACACCACAAGTTTATCCCAAATTCTACGAACAATCACTGGTAAGTGGGTCCGACCGTCGATCCAATTATGTTCGTGCGATCGTGTACATAGCAGCTCTCTCTGTCCAGGCAGGAGCCACACAATCGTGTACCTCGCCTGCAGCGGCCAGTTTCCTCTATCGGCCGCGAGCGCGCGAACGACCGAACTTTCCCTCCCTCACGGGCACAGCGTCTGACATGAACGAGGGGCACGCACAGCGTCATGTAGCGCTCCAGAATCTTTCCTAGCCGGTGAACGTTGCCCCGGAATCCCTGACAGCACCAGCGGCTCGTGCCCACCCGGCCACCCACCCGGTACGCTTGCCTCCCCCTTCGGACGCGCCATGCATGTGCCGCCACTGGCGCTGGAGCCCGGCATCGTACCTCCTACGCCGCGCGCAACAGTGCGTTCCACCGATGAAAATGGCGCGAGATCACGAGCTCCTCGTCTTTATCCCCCGTGAAAGCTACGGCTACGAGCCTACGACGAGGTTGCTACTGCAACACGAGCGGCCATGTACATGCATGCGACAGTGATGGGACTAGGAGCAAGCCGGAATTTTAACGTCGTTGAATTGATCATCAATGGCAGGTGCGGATGGTCCAAGGAGACAACAATAAACGCTAAGCTAGCTACTCGCCCCCGAATGGCGGATGGGGCAGGGCGGGAGTACAATGCGCGCGTGAGTCCGCGGGCGAAACCTTCGTGACAACAATGGGGGAATAAATTCCGACCGGTTTCCACCGCACACGGCACAGCGCGGTCACCCTGGCAAGCACGCACGCCGCCTAGCCCGCCTATGTACATCCCCTGTCATCCTCGGTGCCGGAACGCCGGAGCCGTGCCGCGACGGGCTGGCGCGCCGGCCGCGCGGGATCACATGACGACGTCGGAGCGGTGGCCGCGCCCTCCGCGGCGGTGCCGGCGGTCGCCGCCGTACTTCATACCGTCCGGGCCGAACAAGCGCGGGAGTGCGGCGGTGTCGCACTCTGACAGGGCGACCGGGTACCGGCGGCGGTCGTGGCAGTAGGAGTAGGACATCTGGCCGCGCCTGAAAGCCGACATCGCCGCGCGCTGCTCGGCGGACAAGGCGGCGGCGACAGGCTCGTACCAGGGCGTGCCGCACGCTGCCGTCGCGGAGTGATCGATGGGGTTGACGGGGCAGCCCTCGAGGACGAGGTCGCCGAACTGGGCGACGAACGGCGCGTACTTGTAGTTGGCCCTGTAGCGGCCGCCGAGGGTGGCCCAGGCGGAGCCGTCCCAGATGGTGGCGTAGAGGGACATGGGCTTGGAGGGGAACGCCGCGCCCATGGCCTCCGTCCTCACCACCTCCCTGATCGGGGTCTCATCCACGTAGAATCTGCAGCCAGCACACAAATGTCAGTGCAGTTCACAAAAAGAGAAACCACAAATTATAAATTGTTTTGTTCTATATATTTCTTTATGTGCAGAAAGAAACGTCATCGATTCTTTTGGTAAAAGAATCCAGGCAATGCGCATTGAAACAGGCGCAAAGATCTCGGAATGACCCAAATTTGCAAGGTCAGAAGGGTGGTGACACAAGCAGCGGGCAGAGCAAGAAAAACGCCAAAAAGGTCTGTGCCTGGCTCTCCCCACGAGCGCTCAGGAATCCAACTTCCAAATCCACACCAGGAATATCATCATAACAGATGGAAATGAGAGAAGCAGAGGAATGACAGTGGAACGCAGATGGGGAAGAATGGGATGCTGGCTCACATGATGCGGTGTTGGGTCCAGAGGATGGAGTAGTGGTGGAAGTCGTCCGTGGGGTCGAAGGGGAGGTCGTAGCGCTCCTCCCGGCCGGCGCCGGTGCTGCCGTTGCCGTACACGTTGGTCTGCACCCGCCAGTCGCGCCCGCGCACGTTGCCCAGGAACTCGAAGTCCAGCTCGTCGTGGGTCTTCTCGTACGCGTCGGCGTTCGACAGCTGCATGCGAAAACACAAACAAGCATCTTCTTTAGCTTCGGATCAGCATGTTCTTGAACTGATTTGCTGGTAAGATGCACAGCAGGGAGAGTAGCGAGGAAACACTGAACGTACGTAGAATGCAACGACGACGCCGGCGGCATAGTCGGCAGGGAGCTTCACGGCGGCGCTGAAGAAGCCGTGGAGGAACAGGTCCTGGGAGGCGAACCCGGAGCCTGCACAAAGAGGAAGACGAAGACAAGTTTTGTGAACAACACCCTGAAGTTGGCAAAATCACAGAACCGCCCTCCTGCCACCGAGGAGGCCGAAGAGGAGGGACCCGTTCGTGAAACAAACAAGTGCAATGCGCACCCGCATATTATATCAAAATCGCATAAACGCGGCCGCTAAAGCCGGGGAGCACTCACCGGTGGACTCGTCGAGGGCGAGGTGGACGCGCTTGCCCTCGCGGCGGAGGGCGAGGTTGCCACTGCCGAAGAGCTGGGTGTAGCCCTCGTCAAAGGCCATGGACCGCACGACGCCGTGGAGCGGCGCCGGCTGCCTGGCCTCGCCGCCGCGGCCGAGCAGGACGACCGCGGCGACGAGGACGGGGAGGAGGTGGGCGAGCCGCGGCGACGGAGGAGGACACGATGAGCTGGACGCCATCTCCACACCTCGCTCTCCACTCTGCTCTGAGCTCGGCTCTGCCTCTCTCTGCGCAACGCGGCCGTGATAGGTGCGATTTTATTGTGATGGGCTCCGTCCAGTCTCTCTCTCTCTCTCTCTCTCTCCTGCTGTGTGAGCGCCTTTTTCTCGGGCCGTGAGCTCCTGCAGTATTGTTCGGCGATTTGAATTAGTCCTCGTGTTCGGGCCCAGCGTCCGGTGTCTTGGATTCCTGGCAGGGCGGGCCCCTACTGTGCGCACACCAACGTTGCAAAATTGCATGTCTTCTTTCTTCGTTATAATTAATAAAAAGAAATGAAAATCGTACTGGTAGTAGGAGAACTACCTACGGCATTTTGGAGGACGATCGATGGAGCGATGGAAGTCGTTTATATTTTTAGGACTCCTTTGATTCATAGGGTACAAAGATCGTAGGAATAGGAAAGTCATAGAAAATGAGATGACATGTATCTCAAATCCTATGAGTAGAAATAGGAAATAAGATGCTCTTTGATTCACATCATAGGATTTTTTTTCATTAAGTCTAGGCTAATGTTTATTTTTCTATGAAATATGGAGATAGAAAGAATTCCTTCATAGGAATAGGATTCCATTCCTACAAACCAAAAGGCTCTAAAGGAATTTTTTCTATAGAAATCCTATCCTATAAAATTTCTCTAAACCAAAGAAGGCCTTAATAAAAACTTCGCGTCTGGTTTCAAAATTTTCTGAGAAAAATCATACACTTTAATATGGATGCTTTTACACTCCCTTCATTTCTAAATACAAGTCTTTGCAGAGATTTCACTACGGACTATATATGGAGCAAAATAAGTGAATCCACATTCTAAAGTGCATCCATATATTTCTATATGTGGTTCGTAATGAAATCTCTACAAAGATTTATATTTAGGAATGAAGAGAGTACATGTGTGCACAATGACGGAGCCGGCATTTGAGAACAGGGTGGTCCGCCCCTAAGGAAAATAAATTTGATAAGAAATATGACATGTGAATAATCGAACTAATTACCAATATCACATAAAAAATATGGTCTTTTAAACACGCTAAAATTCTCAATTAAATCTAAGTTTTGCATAGATAAGCCTACATAGTACATACCACATGGACAATAGTAAGTACATATCTTAAGAAGTTAAAAAAACAATTTCTCCCCTTTTTAGAGCATCTCTAGCAGACCCCGCAAAATCTCGACCCGCATAAGCCATTGACATTTCGACGAAGATCTCGTTTGCGGGTCAAAAACGTGCGCGGCAGAAACAGAAACCGTATATGAAACTGCATAATTTAAAAAAGAAAATCGCGAAGAAATTGCAACAATAGTAGTTCATCACATACTACGTGATCATTCATAGTTCATCGTCACATACTACATTATCATGCATACTATATTCTGCTACTATTACTGGAGGGAGGGAGGAGGCCGAGGTCGATATACCAAAATGGACGAGTTCGCGGCCGACGAGGACGCGGTGGAGGAGCTTAGTCCTCGTAGGAGTTGACAAGATCGATGAACTTCGATCTTTGCTTCTCGCGGATGCGCCGCCACTCATCGTTCTTCTCCTTCGCGGCAAGGTTGGCCGCGACCGCCTGCTGGAGGATGAGGTTGTCGACCTCGTCTCCCACTCGTCGTTCTTCTCCTTCGCGGCAAGGTTGGCCGCGACCGCCTGCTGGAGGATGAGGTTGTCGACCTCGTCGTCGTGGCGTCGGCGCTCCGCCTCCTCGCGCAAGCTCTGCTCGGCAACGGCGGCCGCGACCGCGTCGAAATTGGCCACAAAATCTTCAGGCCCGACGACCCTCGGTGCTCGATCTCCTCCGGCTCCTGCTTGACGGCGACGACCTCGATCTCCTCTGGCTCCTGCTTGTCGGTGGCGACCTCAATCTCCTCCGGCTCCTCTGACCACTCCCTCTTCACGGGAAAAAGCTCGCGCCGGAAGATGAAGAGCTCGCGGCGTGGGAAGATCTCGCGGCAGGGTAGGGTTTGGACCCACATATGCACCGCGAACCCATAGATACAGTGCTTGGGGGCGCTTGCATGCCGCGGTAAAATAGTTTACGGGCCGGGTGAGTATACGGTCTCTGTTCTGATCAGAAAATTGGACCGAGCCCGTATCCTTACTGGAATTTTACGGGTTTGCGACTTTTACGGGGTTTGCTAGAGTTGTTCTTAGCTTTCTTTCGAAAAAGAGAAACAATGTCTCCCGTCCTCTTCATTCTTCAAACAATTCTACAATAAGATTTTTGTCTATCAATAAAGCTATTTGGGGGAAGAAATAATGCGCAAAATTATGTTGTTGGTCGGTCCATCTACTGGATAGCATAGCACAGGAGAAAAAACAGTGCATATATAGCGAACAGTTCATATATTGCTACCCGCAAAAACAAACAGTGCGTATATGTTCACCGTTTTCAAAATCATGATTTTTTTTTCCCTTTTTTGAGTAGTTCTCACCTTAATGTATGTCATCTCAAAACTTTGCTCACCCGTAGTATACACCCGCATGAACACGCGTTATTTTAAAAAAATAGTAGAACTTCAAAAAATAATTTTCTAATTTTTCAACGAAACAACTTCATGGAGCTCGTCCTCCAAAACAACATTTCGGGGTACAACTTTTTTTCATGTATATACTGGCATCATTAGTACGTACGGAGTACTACCACTGAGACACTCCGATAGGGATCACTCGTTCCAGGTCTTTCGACGTTTTTACTTTTTTGCGGGGACAGGTCTGTCGACGTTTCACATCGCGGTGAATTCTTTTCCGAGCCTGCCGTACAACCACTACTGTCTCGCCTGCGATGAGTAACTGCGGCAGTATACTGCTACCGAACAGTGAAAAGATAGGCCTGAGCCCATATGTCAGTGAGGAGCAGCGGCTCACAGGTTAATTCCTCAGCCCAAAGCCGAGGGTTTAAACGACGTGTAGCATCACTATCGTGTCCCGCCCCCCTCTCTCCCTCTGCGCCCGTTCTTTGCCTCTAGGAAAGGCAGCGCCTTTTTCTTAACTGCGGACGCAGACGGGACACGGCCTGGGGTTGGCTGCTTGCTCCTGGACGTACGCCGTGCCATGCCAGGCCACTTGCGGTCGCGGGGTCCGTGGTAGTAGTGGTAGTAGCTTGACAATGCTGTGCAGTACTACTACTAGTGGAGTAGGAGTACTTGCGAACGGAGCCGCGCGGTAAAAATTTCCCAGCTTTTGGTAGTACGCTACCGCTACTCCGTGAGACCGTGACCATGAGAGCACGGAAGGAGAGAGTGTTCAAGAGGTGTACATGTATTTGCCGCGGACCGAAATATGTACTGTACTCGGTGTGAGACCGGCTACTTCGCTGCAGACAAGCTCTACGGCGCATGAACGCGCCAACGGAACCTGGACGGAGGAGGGACGCTCCCTATATGCCTCTGCTGCGAATGTACGAAAACTAACCTGGAATATGTTCGTAATTGATTGAGAGGCCTCCTTTCTTCTTTCTTTTTTGCGTGAAAGAGGGGCTTCCTTTCCAACGGTTCTCCTCCTAATTTGTGTCCTACAGTGACCGGTTTCTAAGAGTAAATTTTAAAAAAGGGCATTTGAGATGGGTGGTGGTGGGGGGAAGGGGGGTTAAGTAAAAAGAACACCATATTTGAGTTTACTTTAACACATAACGACAATCTTTGCCGGAAAAAAAAATACATGCTCGAATTTCCCAATTTGCCCGCTCTAACAGCTAATATGACCAGTGGGACTTGCCTGCCGAGCTGATGTGACATGCACATGTGAAACTACGATGAGAGGGTTCTCGCCCTACGTGTCATCTTCATTCCATCTTTTCTTCTTCCTCCCTCCCTCACCATTTCTCCTTCCTCTCTCCCACTCCATCTCCTACAAGCAGGAAAAAAACCAAGTCCCACTGTAGCACCTAATGCAAAAAAGAATCAAAACTATGTCCCCGTCGGGCTCGTGTGGGCCGAAGAGGGTGTTTTCGGTCGGCGGTTGGCCGAAAAGGACTCTTCGGTCACGCATTGGTCGAAGAGATCCGTAGCTGGGCTGAAAAGGCCTTTTTGGTCAGCAGTAGGCCGAAAAGTACTCTTTGGTCAGCAGTAGGCCGAAAAATCCCTTGGGCCCACCTGTTCGCGTGAACGGGAGGCCGCATGGCTGCGCTCTTCGGCTTATGTTAAGCCGAAATGTTTTTTTTTTTGACTTATGAATCTGATTAGGAGACATATATTGTTTTATGTATGCTAGAGACATATTACTATTAATCCGCATTGTTATTCGAGTTACATTTCAAAGGAGACTGCAACCGATAATTAAGATACAAGTACATTTGAATTAAACGGTAGCGCTGAACTTAGAAAATACAGCTTATATACTACATGAAGGCATCATCTTCATCCTCCATCGATGCAACACTCTTGCCCTTCGACGATGTGGTACTCTTGCCCTCCGTCGACGCAGCACTCTTGCCCTTCGACGATGCGGTACTCTTGCCCTTCGATGGTGCGGTACTCTTAGCCTTGGTGCTCGGCATGAAGATATCGTCTTCGTCTTCGCTGTTGGTAGTCCATAAATATGTTGCTCTGTTGCAGTCCTTATGAAATTTTCACTCTTTGTCTGCACTACCTTCTTCCACCTTCCATGCAACCTAAGTTCTTTACATACCTCCTCATAGGTCCTTCCAGGTCACCCGGACCTACGTAATGTGTGAGCCAACTCGTTCAGTATGGTGTCACTACCGATGAGTTCGTCCCATGGAACTATCCTATTGTCCATCCTGAAATCGGTGGCTAGCCTAAGAAGACATTTGCTCGTCCCAGGGTGAAAACTATGATCAAAAGGATAATCGGACATCTCGATTACACTAAACTTGACTGCTTATCCATCTCCGTGTGAAGGGGGTTTTATAGGTAGAGAGGAGAAAATGACGGGAAAGAACGAACATGGTATGAAGGGAAAGTGATATGCCTCAAATAGCTTTGAGACGATTTTATGGGGTGGCCCTGATCTTTCACTGACGCAAAGAGCTAGCAGAGTAAAACTTGAACGGAAGGAGATGAATTAGAACAGGCCGAATATATATAGCTGCAGTGGTGATTCTGTACGTGAACGAGTAGTAGCTAGCTAGATGGATTGGTTTAGACTAATGATGATCAGCGGCGGCGACGACGACAGAGGTTTAGACCAATGATGATCAGCGGCGGCGGCGGCGACAGAGTAATTAGCAGATGGAAAACGTAAGGTGGTAGAAGTAGATTGAACAAAGTAGAGATCTGATTGACCCCTGATTGATCAAGAATCAAAACGAAGCTAGCGCCCTGGGAATCAAGTCAGCCAGAACACATGCAATCAACGATCCAAATCATGGAACGCAGGAACTCAGATATGCGCCAATCATAAGATGACTTTTCTGAATATTTATCTGTATCAACTCCAACGTAAACCTAGACAACGCTGCCCCTTGCTTATATAGGTGGTGCCTAACAATTGGGCCTAGACCGACCTGGACTAGGAAAACGATGAGGACTCCTCACGTTACAACTTGTACGTAGAAACTAAAAAAACCTACAAAAACCAATTAAACTAGAAAACAAATAAAAAGGACACGCCTCCTCTGTCATGGCATTTTTGTACGCTTGATTCATCCAGGACCCATGTACGTATATTGTCCTTCGTACAAATATTGGCAAGGTGTTCTGAACATAGGCTTCACTTTCTCCTGAGGCACGATCCGAGGAGCAACTTCAGTAGCATATGGAACAGGCATCATACCTAAGATTCCTCTCTGTTTTGTAGCACACATTATCTTCTTATGATGCAGAGTGGGAACCACATATTTTTGCATCTTATTTTCATAGCCAGACTCTCGCTTGAAAAATACTTTACTTGGCGATAATGGTGAAACGACAAGAGTACCTGGGGTGACCGCATCATCCTCTCCCCCTTCAAACGAAATCGTCCTCGGTTTCGGAGCACCCTTCAAAACATCCTTGTGTACAAACATATGATCAACCTTGATAGCATTATTACCCATGGGCTGCAGCACACGTTTGATGCCAACATCTCGGAACACGTAAGTGTTCGACCTCCCCTCATGTATAGCGTTGCGATCGTATTGCCACGGACGACCCAATAGTAATTGGCACACATCCATTGGCACGACGTCACAAATGACCTCATCATAATATGTGCCAATATTGAACTTTACGCGTACCTTGTGAGTCACCTTCAAACGTCCGGAGTTGTACAACCACTCAATGCAATGTGGCTGCGGATGTGGCCATGCCTTCAGTCCTAAAGCATCCACCACATGCTTGCTTATGATGTTGGTGTAGCTCCCTCCATCAATAATCAACTTGCAACACTTGTTTTTGATCTTGCATTGTGACTGAAAAATTTTCCACCGCTGTCCCGAACTTGGAGTTTGATCCTCTTTAGCTCGCTGCACCATAATGCATGGCAGGTCATCATAATCTAGAGGATAGCACATGATAGGATTAGATTCACTTTCCCCTTCCTTGGGCTCATCAGACTCTGAGTCAATTTTGTCTTCGGAAACATATCCATCATTAACAAGGAGCACTCTCTTCTTGTTCGGACAATCAATGCGTTTGTGTCCCCTACCTCCACATGTGTAACAAACAATCTCACTAGTACGCATAGCAGACTGCGCACTTGAATCAGCCCTTGAAGCCACTTTGCTCGCGGCCATAGATTCTTTGCTCATCTCCTTGTGATTGGTAGCAGCTGACCTATAGGATGAAGCTGGCTTGACATTATCATCGTCATGCGAATAGGAACGTCGCCCCATGCTGGAATTGGTGCGGCCTTTGGGAACTTGCTTGGCTTTGACCCACTGTTCGGCACGCTCCGCCTGATGAAGAAGATCTTGCATATCATTATACTGCATCAAATCAACACGGTCACGTATATCCATTCAGCCCCTCAAAGAAGCGTGTCATTGTTGCATCATCAGACTCATGCACATTAGTTCTGATCATCAGAACTTGCATCCGTTGGTAATATTCATCCACCGTCATGGCTCCTTGAACAAGACGGCGAAGCTTTGTGTGTTGCTCCTTCTGAAAATAAGCTGGCACAAAGCGAGCACGCATTGTATGCTTCATCTCACGCCATGACTCTGGTCGTGCGTCATTGCGGTTGAGCTGATCCCACCAAATTAATGCATAACCTGAAAATTCAAGAGAAGCAAAACGAATCTTCCGCTCCTCGGAGTAACGGTGATTATCAAAAATCTGCTCCACACGCATCTCCCACTCAAGATACTCCTCGGGACCGGCCTTGCCTGTAAACGAAGGTATAGTAATTTTTATTCTACCAATACCTCCGTCCTCGTCCTCATCGCGGCGCCGCCTTGGTCCATCATCACGGGGACGAGCATCCTATCGTGGTCGGCGAGGCAAGTCGCCGCGAGCATCAGAACCATCCTCGAACTCAGCATCATTGTCGTCGTTGGTAACGTCCGCGTCACGGACATGTCGAGGTGCTCGCTGCTGCAGGGCATGTTGTTCCCTCGCTGGAGCAGCCGCGCCGGTTGCCCTTGCCTCTAGGCGACGGAGGGCTGCTTGCATGGCCTGGAACCCGTCGGTCACCGTCTCATCGAGGGCCTTCATGCGGTTGTCGAAGTGCTGGTATGTAGCCTTGAACATAGCACGGACACCTGGGTCCAGATCAGGACCATATTGCGGCGGCCCATCATCCTCCTGCACCTCATCCGCGTCACGCTTGCTTGCAGTTGACATCGCGCAGTGATAAACCTGGCGCTCTCTGATACCAGTTGATATGCCTCAAATAGCTTTGAGACGATTTTATGGGGTGGCCCTGATCTTTCACTGACGCAAAGAGCTAGCAGAGTAAAACTTGAACGGAAGGAGATGAATTAGAACAGGCCGAATATATATAGCTGCAGTGGTGATTCTGTACGTGAACGAGTAGTAGCTAGCTAGATGGATTGGTTTAGACTAATGATGATCAGCGGCGGCGGCGACGATAGAGGTTTAGACCAATGATGATCAGCGGCGGCGGCGGCGACAGAGTAATTAGCAGATGGAAAACGTGAGGTGGTAGAAGTAGATTGAACAAAGTAGAGATCTGATTGACCCCTGATTGATCAAGAATCAAAACGAAGCTAGCGCCCTGGGAATCAAGTCAGCCAGAACACATGCAATCAACGATCCAAATCATGGAACGCAGGAACTCAGATATGCGCCAATCATAAGATGACTTTTCTGAATATTTATCTGTATCAACTCCAACCTAAACCTAGACAACGCTGCCCCTTGCTTATATAGGTGGTGCCTAACAATTGGGCCTAGACCGACCTGGACTAGGAAAACGATGAGGACTCCTCACGTTACAACTTGTACGTAGAAACTAAAAAAACCTACAAAAACCAATTAAACTAGAAAACAAATAAAAAGGACACGCCTCCTCTGTCATGGCATTTTTGTACGCTTGATTCATCCAGGACCCATGTACATATATTGGCCTTCGTACAAATATTGGCAAGGTGTTCTGAACATAGGCTTCACTTTCTCCTGAGGCACGATCCGAGGAGCAACTTCAGTAGCATATGGAACAGGCATCATACCTAAGATTCCTCTCTGTTTTGTAGCACACATTATCTTCTTATGACGCAGAGCGGGAACCACATATTTTTGCATCTTATTTTCATAGCCAGACTCTCGCTTGAAAAATACTTTACTTGGCGATAATGGTGAAACGACAAGAGTACCTGGGGTGACCGCATCAGAAAGGGTTGGTGGGAACATATGGCATGAAGGGGTTGGCGGGAACATATGGAGGGAAATAGTTGGCGGGAAAATATTGAGGGAAAGGGTTGCGCGATAATATATCTTTTCAATGTCTAAGATTGGCAATGGTTACACATCATTCATAAGTCAAAATTAAAAAAACATTTCGGCCTAACATAAGTTGAAGAGCGCAGCCATGCAGCTTCGGCCTCCCGTTCACGCGAAAAGGTGGGCCCTATGAACTTTTCGGCCTACTGCTGACCAAAGAGTACTTTTCGGCCTACTGCTGACCAAAAAGGCCTTTTCGGCCCAGCTATGGATCTCTTCGGCCAATGCGTGACCGAAGAGTCCTTTTCGGCCAACCGCCGACCGAAAACACCCTCTTCGGCCCACACGAAGCCGAGAGGGTCATAGTTTTGCTTTTTTTGCATTGAGTCCTATAGTTTCCGAATCTGCTATAAAAACGTGATAGTTTTGAAAAAATATCACAAATGACCAATGCTATTGCTGAAAGGAAATAGTTACTTCCAAGTGAATATTTCCTAGATACCTAAAATTCATTTTATTATGATCCATTTTGCGAAAATATGTATTGTACCAAAGATGCAAAATTGTTTTCTTTTTTTTTTCTTTTTTTCTAACTTCCTCCACCTCACTTGGAGGAGATCAAAGATCTCCGTCATGCCAGTGACAAGCTTGCTCTGTGCGTGTCGGTTCATAATACCATTGATGAGGTGGCATGTGTAGCCGCAAAGCCAAAAGGGAGTCACACAAGGAAGTTACACAGGTTTAGGCCCTCATAGTGGATGTAAAACCCTACTCCTACTTGATTGTATTGATGGTGGTAGCCTCGTACGAGAGCTACACTGTGTGTGCATTGGAGAGAATGCTAATGGTCCCATATGTATATCAAGACTAGATTGTCTATGATCTAGCCCTAGACTTTCTTATATAGAGGACAAGGCTTACGGGTTACAAGATTCCACGTTAGCTACGGCCGGGTGGGGATTGCTTCTCTGCATCGATATCCCTAATCTTATGGACTCACATGGTTGGGCCCGAAGTGCAAAGGTTTGCAGTATGTAGCAAGTTTCCTTCGGTTGAAAACAATGTATCAATCCATGGAGTCTTGGTCTACATCAATGACCAGTTCATGCACACAGCTAATACACTTCACATGGTCCCCAAATTCATAGTAAGGGTGTCAACCATGGTAGGGCAATGCAGATAAAGTTGGTTCTCTCGATATGCAACTACATGGTAGGGCAATGCAGATAAAGTTGGTTCTCTCGATATGCAACTACGTGAGGACACCTTATATGCCAATCAAGCTCAACACAAGTTATGCTACACAACAAAGTAGATAGCAAGCCAACAAGCATACTAATGGCTCGATAATTTATGATTATTTGCAAGGTTTTTTTACTTGGTTTTCACCGGATTCATACCGCTTCTTGGTTATTTCTAATGCTAATCCTTCAAGAGAGAGAGAGAAAAATCCATTTTCCCATTATTTGGGAGGAGATATCGTATATGGAAGGAAACCAATGAGAATTACTGCAAATCAAGTGAAATGGAGCAACTTCCATATTGGAGGCCCAGCCACCAAGCGAGACAGAGTGAAAGACGTCCTTCCATGGGATCATACCCGCTCGCATAGATGGTCATATGAGGTGCATGTAGCTCCACCTTATCAATACAAGAAACTTTCATGGAGAAGAGACACACATTCAAGAACCCTAGCTATCGCCATGACTTCCAGAATTGAGAGAGAAGAGATCCGGAGAACCAACAAAGATCTTCGTAGTTTTGGTCCTTTAATCTCCATCATCATTTCATCCTTCACTATTCTAAGAGGAATTCCAAGTTGTAAGATCAGTTGTAAACGCTATTCATACTCGTCTGGAGATCGGGGCTTGTTTGATCATTCGATTCATTATGGATCTTCCCTATGTTACTGATATGGTTTTCGTGGGTTTATTCTCTAAGATAATTGATTATTCTCTTATGATGTGTGAGTAGTCCCGTCGGTGTCAAAACCGGCGGATCTTGGGTAGGGGGTCCCGAACTGTGCGTCTAGGCTGGATGGTAACAAGAGACAAGGGACACAATGTTTTTTACCCAGGTTCGGGCCCTCTCGATGGAGGTAATACCCTACTCCTGCTTGATTAATATTGATGATATGGGTAGTACAAGAGTAGATCTACCACGAGATCAAGGAGGCTAAACCCTAGAAGCTAGCCTATGGTATGATTGTTGTGTATGGAGTTGATTGCCTACGGACTACAACCCTCCGGTTTATATAGACACCGGATAGGGTTAGGGTTACATAAAGTTGGTTACAATGGTAGGAGATCTTGAATATCCGCATCGCCAAGCTTGCCTTCCATGCCAAGGAAAGTCCCATCCGGACACGGGACGAAGTCTTCAATCTTGTATCTTCATAGTCCAGGAGTCCGGCTGAAGGTATAGTCCGGCTACCCGAACACCCCCTAATCTAGGACTCCCTCAGTAGCCCCTGAACCAGGCTTCAATGACGATGAGTCCGGCGCGCAAATTGTCTTCGGCATTGCAAGGCGGGTTCCTCCTCCAAGTCCTTCATAGAAGATTGTAAACACCAATAGTAGTGTCCGGCTCTACAAAATAAGCTTACACATATTGCCATAGAGAGAATAATATTAACACAAATCAAATCTGCTGACGTATTCTGTAGTGCGTCATCACACTACAGCCAAGTCCTTCACTCGAATCATTTTTACTTTTCCACCTCAGCATGTTTTGCGAGGCGGTTTCCTTGGCACGTCTTGTAAAAGCAGAGATCGTGTACCCCCTTTACGGGATTCTCATCAATAGGGATGTGGGTAATCTAACCACGCCACTTATCACGGTGCTTGGGAGGCAAGCGAGTTTTACTAGGCAGGTGGGGACGCACAACCGCATCCGCCCGTATAAGGGGATAAGGATCCACCTTTTTACCTACGCCTTCTTCCTCCTTTGCCTATCCATCTCCTGCGCACTCGAGCTCCAGCGCCCAAGCCCGCACTTCCCACCTCAACCTTCTCCAGCAATGTCCGGAGCGGGAGGCAAGTGGATGGTCTCCTCCATCACGGAGGGCCATGTCAAAAAGCTAAGGAAGGCCGGATACTTGTCCAAGGACATCGCGCACCGGCTTCCCGAGGAGGGGCAGCTTCTCCCCACCCCAAGGCCCCATGAGAGGGTAGTATTCCTTCCCCACTTCCTCCGCGGACTGGGTTTTCCACTCCACCCATTTGTCCGGGGGCTCATGTTTTACTATGGCCTGGATTTTCACGATCTGGCCCCGAACTTCGTCCTCAACATCTCGGCGTTTATTGTCGTGTGCGAGGCTTTCCTCCGCATCCGCCCCCATTTCGGCCTCTGGCTCAAGACCTTCAACGTCAAGCCCAAGGTGGTGCACGACAGCCAGGCGGAGTGCGGAGGCGCCATGGCGGGCAAGATGGCCAACGTCCTATGGCTCGAGGGATCCTTCGTGGAGACCCTGAAGGGGTGGCAATCGTGGTGGTTTTACATCACCGAGCCGCGCGATCCGAAATGGATCGCAACCCCTGAGTTCCGATCCGGACCCCTCACGCGGCTTATGTCCTGGAAAGAGACGGGCCTATCATGTGGTAACGAGGAAGAGGTGACCGGACTGAAGACATGCATCCAGTCCCTGGTAAACAAGCCAATCAGGCTTGTAAATGTAGTCCAGGTCATGCTCGTTCGCCAAATCCTCCCGTGTCAACAACGGGACTTTACTCTGTGGGAGTTCGACCCGGCACAGCACCGAACCCTTAACAGGATCTTCGGCACGACGTATGAAGACGTCTGGAAGGCGCTAATCAAAGGTGCCGAGGCTCCCGCATCCGCTTCCGAGGACCGCGGATACAGCTCGCAGCATCACGCTAGCGAGGTAAGCTATTTTCACCTTTTACAGGATGTTAAGTTTTTTCATAGTTTGACTCTATGCGGGATCTAAACTCCCTTACCTTTGACAGGCTTGGCGGGCGATATCCGGACCGATTAACTGTCCGGCTCCGCTGCCCGAAGATCCAGCCCCAGCTCTACTAGCGAAGCTGTTGGTTTCGGCGCCTTATGTGGTGCCGGAGAAGAAGGCCAAGAAGAAGAAGGCCATGGGGACTCGAAAGAGTGCCCGTAATGTGGTGGTGTCGGACTCGTCATCTGGCGAGTCCGAGACGCTCTCCTCCCATGAGAACGAGGAGGAGGAAGAAGAAGAAAACTCTCCCCCTCCAGCGGGGGGAGGAAAGAAAAGGAAGGCCGCCCCAACGGGGGAGGCCGAAGGGTCCAGGAAGAGGAAGACCCCTCCGCCGAACTACTCCCCGATGCCGAAGAGGACGAATAGGAGTGGCCAGATAGGGCCAAGCGTCCGGCGAAATCGTAAGTTCGGATATCAGAATAACTCATGACGTTCCTTTGTTGCACAGCTTTCCCTAATGTCGAATGTAATTATGCAGTCCGCCCCGGGCCGAATTTGAAGGATCATCGGGCGGCTCCCTGGATTCATCGGACGTGAACTCAGTTCCACCCGCTGTCTCCCCCCGCACTGTGGACGAGGCCGAAGTGGCGTCGCAACGAGCTCCGGGGCAGGAGGAGGTGGTCCTGGAGGAGCCGCAAGGCGACCTCCCGGACCCCAGGAGTAAAGGGGACAAGACCCCCCCCCAGGGCTCCAAGTCCGGCTTTGTGCCGGACACCGCGCCGGAATCTTCAACAGTTCTGGACCGCGGTAGGCGAACTTCTTCCAAGAGGAGCAAGCCTTCTGAGCCGGCGGCCTCCGTCCAGCCGGAGGTGCCGGACAATCTGCTTGAGGTGCTTGACGGCGCCTCCATCGACGAGGAGCACCGTACTATTATGAGTATGGTGATCCAGAAGGTTCAGTCCGCCAAGAGCGGACTGACTGAAGCTTGCACTAGCCTTCTAACAGGCTTCGAGGTAAGTAAAAATATATAAAAATAGTACCGCATAGACAGTAGCCCCTGATGCTCTGTTTGGCGTTCGGAAAGAAAAGCCGAATAAAGGATCCAGTAAATTTCGCAGGAGTCTAACAATAAAGAGTCAATATGCGTGTGCAGGCTTCGCTGCTATCCACCGCCGCACTGACTACGGAGGTGGGTGTCCTGAAACAGGACCTCAAGCGGACCGAGCAAGAGCTCGGCCTTGCCAAGCGACAGCTCGAGGAAAAAGAAGGTAGGAAATACCTTACAGAAAAGGTGCCTATAGAGAGGCGTGATTGCAAAAAATAACAGGATTGCACTGCTTATTATAGGGGCCACGACTGAGGTGGCGACCCTCAAGCAGGCGCTGTCCGAGGCCGAAAAGAAAACGGCCGCGGAGCGCACCGAGCGAGAGAAACTTGGGGCTCAGGTCAGCGAGGTGCAGCAAGAGCTTCAGACTCTCATGAAAAAACATGAGAGTTTGGAGCTTGAGTCAAAGACCCAAGCGCCCGAGCTCGCGGCGGCCCTTGAGACTGCCAAGTCTGCCAAGGCCGAAGCCCAAAAGGCCCTCCAAGAATTGGAGGAGATGAAGAAGATAGCAGCGGGTAAGGCATTCTTTATGCAAAGCAAAAATATAAAAGTAAACTACTTGTTACTTACCCGAATCCGGAGTTCTCTAGGGGCATTCGCAGATCTTCCCCGCAGTGTATCCGCCGCTGCCGCATTCTACCGAGCTGAAGAGGGTAGCTCGATAGAGAAGGTGTTCTAGTCTCAGTATGCTGAGGCCGGACGCCCTGTGCCCTTGAGCGACCAGCTGAAACAGCTGGTCGAGCTCCACAAGGTGGCCGAACAGGCCATAGAGGGCTTCATAGTTCGGCTGTGGCCCGGAGAGGCCCTACCTGGGAGCTACTTCGGGCTGGTGCGGCGGCTGGTGGAGGCCTGTCCAAGGCTCGAGGTCATCAAGCGCTCCGTCTGCATCGAAGGTGCCCGTCGGGCCCTTGCCCGTGCAAAGGTGCACTGGGGTAAGCTGGACGGTGAGAAGCTTGTGAAGGGCGTGCCGCCACCGGGGAAGGAGCATCGCAAGCCCGAGAACTATTATAAGGATGTTCTTGCGGGTGCCCGCCTTGTGGCGGATGAATGTACCAAGGATGTAATTTTTGAATAAACTCGCTCGTTTTTATCCTGTGCGCTGAAAACTTGTTCATAGGCGCTTAAGCAATGCTTGTTGAATTTAAAATATTATTTTCTGTGCGGCCATTTATCAAAAAATTGAGAGATGGCCAGTCGTCGGCTTCTGCCCCCGTGCCACTAGTGCTGGGGTGTTCGGGATAAACCTGAGCGCTCTTTTTCCCATAGTTGGGTCCTTCAAGGGAGGCGCTCAGCACAACGAACCAGGCAATTGGACTATAATGCTTGAACACTCTCACTTAGCCATAGAACTTTATAATTTTAAATTTCGGCGAAGCCCCTAGTTCGAAAGACCAAGCTCGGGGCGCTATCCATGCCTTGGCCGGACAAATCCGGCTCCTCGCTCGAAGCGGCATAAGTCTTTAGGGACTCGAAAAACCTCTCGAACAGCGACCGGTCTCTCGCCTCATCATGACAGTCAGTTTTAGCTTTCTCCACTGAGGTGCTTAACCCAGCTCAACCGGGGCACAATCGCAGTGGTTCTCCTAGTGCTACCTTAGCCGATATAGTGGAACGTAAGGCACCAAATCATAGGAGCCGGGCAAACCCAACTATTGACCCAAATCATGATTCAGAGCCGATGCATATAGTGCTATAAGTTCGGGGTGCCGCACTTGTGAAAGTGTACGGACTTCTCACACCATATTAAAGGGTACTGAAGCCCCTGGCGTACTTGCCGTACCACAGTGTACGGGTGCAACATGTCATTAATTAACATATATAAAAGAGGCTAATGCAAAAAATAGACAAAAAGCTAAGCATTGTTTATAGAGAGGCTATTTATCAAAGCCGAACGATACAAATAGTGCGGTAAGCGAAAGATATTGGACTATTCAGTATGTCCTGACCAGGGGCAGGCCACGGAATTGTATTTAAAACAGGTATAGCGCTCGTAACAGAGACCACCTGGGAGTTCCATAATGCGGCATGGCTTGTCTGCCTCCCTGGATCTTGCATCGTTTGTGCAGCAGTCGAATTGCCGAACAGGTCGTCCGAAGTATGGAGTCCTGAAAGTAAGAAAAAATTAAAAAAAGAATCCGGCAGCCCCTAGTACGTTTTAAGCCGTATTTTGGGCGTGCCATTATTGTGCCCCTTCCCCTGTGCCCATGGTATTTCAAGGGCGTAGTTATGTACGCGAGGTACTGGTTTCGCTATGTCGCGAAAGCTGGGGTTGGGGCCGCATTGCTACGCTTGCTCAGAGTGTGCCAGGCGGTCCTGCTGTGGGTTACTCCGGGCGCACTTGGCAGTGTCTGGATTTTTAATGGCCGGACTGGAGAATTGCCTGAGAAGGCTACTTTGTACCTCCGCTGCGAGAGCCGCCGTATGCTCCTCCGTACGGAGGGAGCGTTCGGTGTTTCCGTTGACCGTAATTACTCCTCGAGGGTTTGGCATCTTGAGCTTGAGATATGCGTAGTGCGGCACCGCATTGAATTTTGTGAATGTGGTTCGTTCGAGCAGGGCGTGATAGCCACTGCGAAACGAGACTATATCGAAGATTAACTCTTCGCTTCGGAAATTGTCCGGGGATCCGAATACCACGTCAAGTGTCACTGAGCCTGTACAGTTGGCTTCTACACCTGGTATAACGCCTTTAAAGGTCATACTTGTGGGTTTAATCCTTGAGGGATCCATGCCCATTTTCCGCACTGTATCCTGATAAAGCAGGTTCAGGCTACTGCCGCCGTCCATGAGGACTCTTGTGAGATGAAATCCGTCGATGATTGGGTCGAGAACCAATGCAGCGAAGCCACCATGACGGATGCTAGTGGGATGGTCCCTTCGATCAAAAGTGATCGGGCAGGAGGACCATGGGTTGAACTTTGGGGCGACTGGCTCTATCGCGTATACGTCCCGTAGCGCACGCTTCCGCTCCCGCTTGGGAATGTGGGTTGCGTATATCATGTTCACCGTCCATTGTTGTTCGGCGGCTTGGGCTCCTCGTTGTCGCTGTGCAGCCCCTTGTCTTTGTTTTTGGCCCTTAACTTGCCTGCCTGCTTGAACACCCAACAATGCCTGTTAGTGTGATTGGCTGGCCTTTCGGGGGTTCCATGTATCTGGCACAAGCGATCGAGTATTCGGTCCAAACTGGACGGGCCCTGAGTATTCTTTTTGAATGGCTTTTTCCGCTGACCGGATTTATAGCCTTTGAATCCGGCATTGACTGCCGTGTCTTCATTACTGTCGCTGTTAACGCGGCGTTTTTGCTTATTCCGACGTGTCCTGCCACTTTTGTCCTTGGTATCCGAATTACCAGGGTTCTTTGATAAGTTGTTACTGCGAGCTAGCCAGCTGTCTTCTCCCGCGCAAAAGCGGGTCATGAGTGTCGTGAGGGCTACCATGGATTTCGGCTTTTCCTGTCCCAGGTGCCGGGCAAGCCACTCGTCGTGGATGTTATGCTTGAAGGCTGCTAGGGCCTCTGCGTCCGGAAAGTCGACTATCTAGTTTTTCTTTGTTAGGAACCGTGTCCAGAATTGTCTGGTCGATTCTTCTGGCTGCTGAATTATGTGGCTTAAGTCGTCGGCATCCGGCGGTCGCACGTAAGTGCCCTGGAAGTTGTCGAGGAATGCGGCTTGCAGGTCCTCCCAAGAACCATTGAGTCTGCTGGCAAGCTGTTAAGCCAATGCCGGGCCGGTCCTTTAAGTTTGATCGGGAGGTATTTGATGGCGTGTAGATCATTGCCGCGTGCCATGTGGATGTGAAGGAGATAATCCTCGATCCATACCGCCGGATCTGTTGTGCCATCGTATGATTCGATGTTTACGGGTTTGAAACCCTCTGGGATTTTATGATCCATTACTTTATTCGTGAAGCATAGCGGGTGTGCGGCGCCTCTGTACTGGGCTATATCACGACGCAGCTCGGAAGAGCTGTGTCTGTTGTGTTCGGCCCGGCCAGATTTGTTGTATCCGAAGTGAAGATCATTGTCACATTCCGTAGGGCGCCTGCATGATCCGTAGATCGATCTTGTTTGTCTTGCCTTATCCTCCAGTATGTCTCGCAGGTTGGGCGCATTTTCCCGTGCCTTAGTTGAGCGGCGTTGGGGCATGGCTTGGGTGGAGGGCCGTGAGGCCTCTCTGTCGCGGCCGCGAGGTGGCCGGTCTGCCATGTCATGCGCTGGTGATGTAGGTGCTTCCTCCTCTGATCAGGGTAGCGGCCCGCGCTTCGGGTAACTCTTGGAGGGGCGTTCGAGTTCATACTCTTCGGCCGTAAGGACTTCAGTCCATCTGTCAGCTAGCAAATCTTGGGCAGCTTTAAGCTGTTGCTGCTTTTTCTTGAGGCTGCTTGCCGTGGCTAAAAGCCTGCGTTTAAAACGCTCTTGTTCGGCGGGGTCTGATGGTATGACGAATTCGTCGTCATCGAGGCTTGCCTCGTCTTCGGAGGGAGGCGTATAGTTATCATCCTCGACCTCTCGGTCTGCCGCTCTCTCATGAGGGTTGGCTTCTCCATCTTCCTGTGCCGAATCTTGCTGAGGTGGGTGTTCTTCGGCGCTATCCGGGGTAGTATTATCTCCCGTGCCGGAATCACCGTTTTTGCTTTGGTGGGATTTAGAGCGGCGCCGCTGACGCCGGCGCTTTGGCTGTTTCTTGGGGGCATCATCCCCCACTGTTCCATCGCCATCTCCATCTTTTGGAGTGTCCACCATATATATGTCATATGACGAGGTGGCCTTCCAGCGCCCTACAGGTGCTGGTTCCTGTTTGTCTCCTACATCATCGTCCATGCCGTCGATGTCTTCGGAGCTGAAGTCAATCATGTCGGTTAAATCGTCGACAGTGGCTACAAAGTGGGTGGTGGGTGGGATTTGAATTTCCTCATCGTCCGCATTCCACCCTCGCTGACCGTAGTCCGGCCAGGGCTCTCCTGATAAAGAGAGAGACTTAAGAGAATTCAGAATGTCGCCAAAAGGCGAATGCTGAAAGATGTCTGTGGCGGTGAACTCCATTATCAGCGCCCAATCGGATTCGATCGCCAGGGGCGCGGGGGGCTCGGAGTTCGAAGAGGAATTCGGCTCCTCAGAGTCACGGGCCATGCGGAGTGCGGGGCTGGAGTTCGGCTCAATCGCCTCTGAGATCACAACCCCTGAGGCAGCGTCCAACCGCTGATCCTCGATCGGCGTAGTAGGCTCCGAATCAATGGTTGAAACCGATGTGTATGCGGCCTCCAAGGCGCTGTTCGGCGGCAGAGCTATATCATGCCCATCGAGACAGTGCAGCGCGCTTGGCTATGGCTCGAATCCGTCGAAGATCAAGTCCCCGTGGATGTCAGCCGTGTAGTTTAGGCTTCCAAACCTGACCTGATGGCCAGGGGCGTAGCTTTCGATCTGCTCCAGGTGGCCGATTGAATTGGCCCGCAGAGCAAAGCCGCCGAAGACGAAGATCTATCCGGGGAGAAAAGTTTCACCCTGGACCATATCGTTGTTGATGATCAAAGGAGCCATCGGGCCTAAAGGCGACGACACAGAGGAACCCTCAATGAAAGCACCAATGTCGGTGTCAAAATCGGCGGATCTCGGGTAGGGGGTCCCGAACTGTGCGTCTAGGCCGGATGGTAACAGGAGACAAGGGACACAATGTTTTTTACCCAGGTTCGGGCCCTCTCGATGGAGGTAATACCCTACTCCTGCTTGATTAATATTGATGATATGGGTAGTACAAGAGTAGATCTACCACGAGATCAAGGAGGCTAAACCCTAGAAGCTAGCCTATGGTATGATTGTTGTGTATGGAGTTGATTGCCTACGGACTACAACCCTCCGGTTTATATAGACACCGGATAGGGTTAGGGTTACATAAAGTCGGTTACAATGGTAGGCGATCTTGAATATCCGCATCGCCAAGCTTGCCTTCCACGCCAAGGAAAGTCCCATCCGGACACGGGACAAAGTCTTCAATCTTGTATCTTCATAGTCCAGGAGTCCGGCTGAAGGTATAGTCCGGCTACCCAAACACCCCCTAATCCAGGACTCCCTCAAGTCCCCTCTAGGTGTGGGAGATGTAGGTGAGTGGTAATATTCACAAGCTCTACTTATAAATATTCTCCTCCGCTCTTCGTTGAGACGATTACTAATTGGGATACTTACCTGAAAGTGCTACACCACCATGTGTGTCTCACAGGCCGTCAAGCTTTTTATGGCGCCGTTGCAGGAACTGAAGAGGAAAACCCTCAAGCACATCTTATGTTCTTTGATACTTTATGCGGGACTTTTAAAATGAAAGATGTGTCTCCGGAATTTGTTTTATTGAGACTGTTAAAGTTTGCTCTCAATGATGATGCACAAATATGATTTAATCGATTACCTTATGGCAACATAACCAGTTGGAAAATGTGTGCAGAGAGGTTCATGGCTAATTACTTACTGGCTCCAAAATTACCAAATTATGAAGAAATCTCACTTCCTTTATTCAAGGAGTGGAAGAAAGTTTATATGAATCTTGGGAGAGATACTCAAAATTCCTAAGTATTTGCCCTAACCATGGTTATGTTGAGTATGTTATACTCCATATGTTCTATCGTGGAATTAACGATGAATCCAAGTCTACTCTTGATTTGAGTGCAGGTGGACATTTCATGGCTTTAACTCCTGAAGAAGGAAAAGCACTCATCGAAAAAATAATGGCCGCTATAGAGCAATGGAATATTAAGGAACCTGTTGGGGATATAACTCCGAGGTGTGACCCGCCCAGGAGGAGCCGGGTTACACCGTTGGTGGTTTAATGTAAAGAAGGATTGAGGAGGCCCAAGGAGAAGCATGATACGTCTCCAACGTATCTATAATTTTTGATTGCTCCATGATATATTATCTATTGTTTTGGACATTGTTGGGCTTTATTATCCACTTTTATATTATTTTTGGTACTAACCTATTAACCGGAGGCCCAACCCAAAATTGTTTTTTTTTCCTGTTTTAGGGTTTCGAAGAAAAGGAATATCAAACAGAGTCCAAACGGAACGAAACCTTCGGGAACGTGATTTTCTCAACAAACAAGACCCGGGAGACTTGGATCCTACGTCAAGACACAAAAGAGGAGGCCACAAGGTAGGGGGCGCGCCTACCCCCCCCCCCAAGCATGCCCTCCACCCTCGTGGGCCACCTGTTGCTCCACCGACGTACTCCTTCCTCCTATATATACCTACATACCCCCAAACGATCAGATACAGAGCCAAAAACCTAACTCCACCGCCGCAACTTTCTGTATCCACGAGATCCCATCTTGGGGCCTGTTCCAGAGCTCCGCCGGAGGGGGCATGATTCACGGAGGGCTTCTACATCAACACCATAGCCTCTCCGATGAAGTGTGAGTAGTTTACCTCAGACCTTCGGGTCCATAGTTATTAGCTAGATGGCTTGTTCTCTCTTTTTGGATCTCAATACAATGTTCTCCCCCTCTCTTGTGGAGAACTATTCGATGTAATCTTCTTTTTGCGGTGTGTTTGTTGAGATCGATGAATTGTGGGTTTATGATCAAGTCTATCTATGAATAATATTTGAATCTTCTCTGAATTCTTTTATGTATGATTGGTTATCTTTGCAAGTCTCTTCGAATTATTAGTTTGGTTTGGCCTACTAGATTGATCTTTCTTGCAATGGGAGAAGTGCTTAGCTTTTGGGTTCAATCTTGCGGTGTCCTTTCCCAGTGACAGTAGGGGTAGCAAGGCACGTATTGTATTGTTGCCATCGAGGATAACAAGATGGGGTTTTCATCATATTGCATGAGTCTATCCCTCTACATCATGTCATCTTGCTTAAGGCGTTACTCTGTTTTTTAACTTAATACTCGAGATGCATGCTGGATAGCGGTCGATGAGTGGAGTAATAGTAGTAGATGCAGGCAGGAGTCGGTCTACTTGTTTCGGACGTGATGCCTATATACATGATCATACCTAGATATTCTCATAACTATGCTCAATTCTGTCAATTGCTCAACAGTAATTTGTTCACCCACCACAGAATACTTATGCTCTCGAGAGAAGCCACTAGTGAAACCTATGGCCCCCGGATCTATCTTTATCATATTAATCTCCTACTACTTAGTTATTTCCTTTGCTTTTTACCTTGCCTTTATTTTACTTTGCATCTTTATCACAAAAATACCAAAAATATTGTCTTATCATATCTATCAGATCTCACTCTCGTAAGTGCCCATGTAGGGATTGACAACCCATATTTGCGTTGGTTGCGAGGATTTATTTGTTTTGTGTAGGTACGAGGGACTTGCGCGTAGCCTCCTACTGGATTGATACCTTGGTTCTCAAAAACTGAGGGAAATACTTACGCTACTTTGCTGCATCATCCCTTCCTCTTTGGGGAAAACCAACACAGTGCTCAAGACGTAGCAAGAAGGATTTCTGGCTCCGTTGCCGGGGAGGTCTATGCAAAAGTCAACATACCAAGTACCCATCACATACCCTTATCTCCCGCATTACATTATTTGCCATTTGCCTCTCGTTTTCCTCTTCCCCACTTCACCCTTGCCATTTTATTCACCCTCTCTCTCTCTATCCTCCCTCTCTTTCTCTATTTACCTCTTTTTGTCCGCTTGCTTTTTGTTTGCTTGTGTGTTAGTTTGCTTGCTTGTCATTATGGCTAGTCCCTTATCTTCTCCGTTATCTCCCGAGAGTGAAATTCTAAATTTTAAGCAAAGGGAGGGAGAAAATCTAAAAGATGCTTGGTATAGAATTTGTAATGCTCAAAATAGATCTACTAGGAAGCAATCTACTTCCGTTCTTCTTCGCAATTTCTATGTAGGCATTACTCCTTGGCACATATATGTTCTTGATACTATTACCAGAGGGAACTTCTTGGGTAGCCATACTTTTGATTCTTATAATGCTATGATAGATTTATTTGGCTCACCCCCTCTTTTGGTTAATGGAACTGTATTAACTTTAGAGCATGTAATGCAAAGGCTTGAAATTATTGAAAATAAGGTTGCTACCGTAGAGTTAATTGAAAATTTGGACAAAAAGATCCACAGCCGAATCTCTCAATATGGATCTAAAGTAGGAGTTACTTTGAAAAACATTAAAGAAAAGGAACCCATAGTTAATGAGAAAATAAATCACGATTCCACTAGGATCGATAAACTTGAGGATATTATTACCAACTTGGGAACCGCTTTTTCTTCCGTAAATAATAATCCAAGTCCTCCCACTAAAATTGCCAAGCTTATGTATGTTCCTAAAAATAAGGGTGAATCCTCTAGTAAGTAAAATGCGGATCTCAAATCTATAAGTATTCATCCCAATCTTTTTGCTATCATTAAGGAACCATTTGTTACAAATGAATTTTTCGATCTTTTGCCTAAAAGTTTTATAATTAATAAAAATAAAGAAATTCCTAAAGATGGTAGATGCCTCATTGAAGAATTACCTACCAAAGATGGCAACACCTAAATCTATCCTTGCTTGTTATGCCTAGCTAGGGGCGTTAAATGATAGCGCTTGTTGGGAGGCAACCCAATTTTATTTTTATTACTTGCTTTTTGCTCCTGTTTAGTAATAAATAATTTATCTAGCCTCTTTTTTGGTTGTGTTTTTTGTGTTTAATTAGTGTTTGTGCCAAGTAGAACCGTTGGGAAGACTTGGGGAAAGTCTTGTTACACTTGCTGTAAAAAACAGAAACTTTAGCGCTCATGAGAACTGCTGACATTTTTATTTGGAAAGTGATATTTAGTTAATTCTTTTTGAAGTTGATTAATAGATAAATTCCTCACGTCAAAAAATTTATTTTATAATTTTTGGGGTTCCAGAGCTTGCGCTAGCTACAGATTACTACAGACTGTTCTGTTTTTGACAGATTCTGTTTTTCGTGTGTTGTTTGCTTATTTTGATGAATCTATGGCTAGTAAAATAGTTTATAAACCATAGAGAAGTTGGAATACAATAGGTATAACACAAATTAAAATAAAGAATGAGTTCACTACAGTACCTTGAAGTGATCTTTTGTTTTCTTTCGCTAACGGAGCTCACGAGATTTTCTACTTTAAGTTTTGTGTTGTGAAGTTTTCAAGTTTTGGGTAAAGATTTGATGGATTATGGAACAAGGAGTGGAAAGATCCTAAGCTTTGGGATGCCCATGGCACCCACAAGATAATCTAAGGACACCTAAAAGCCAAAGCTTGGGGATGCCCCGGAAGGCATCCCCTCTTTCGTCTATTTCTATCGGTAACTTTACTTGGAGCTATATTTTTATTCGCCACATGATATGTGTTTTGCTTGGAGCGTATTTTATGATTTGAGTCTTTATTTGTTAGTTTACCACATTCATCCTTGCTGTACACACATTTTGAGAGAGCCATACATGATTTGGAATTTGTTAGAATACTCTATGTGCTTCGCTTATATCTTTTGAACTATGTAGTTTTGCTCTAGTACTTCACTTATATCTTTTAGAGCACGGTGGTGGATTTGTTTTATAGAAACTATTGATCTCTCATGCTTCACTTAGATTATTTTGAGAGTCTTAAATAGCATGGTAATTTGCTTAAAAATCCTAATATGCTTGGTATACAAGATTAATAATAAAACTTTCTTATGAGTGCGTTGAATACTATGAGAAGTTTGATACTTGATAATTGTTTTGAGATATAAAGATGGTGATATTAAAGTTGTGCTAGCTGAGTAGTTGTGAATTTGAGAAATACTTGTGTTAAAGTTTGTGATTCCCGTAGCATGCACGTATGGTGAACCGTTATGTGATGAAGTCGGAGCATGATTTATTTTTTGATTGTCTTCCTTATGAGTGGCGGTCGGGGACGAGCGATGGTCTTTTCCTACCAATCTATCCCCCTAGGAGCATGCACGTAATACTTTGCTTTGATAACTTGTAGATTTTTGCAATAAGTATATGAGTTCTTTATGACTAATGTTGAGTCCATGGATTATATGCACTCTCACCCTTCCACCTTTGTTAGCCTCTCTAATACCGCGCACCTTTCGCCGGTATCATACACCCACCATATACCTTCCTCAAAACAGCCACCATACCTACCTATTATGGAATTTCCATAGCCATTCCGAGATATATTGCCATGCAACTTTCCACCGTTCCGTTTATCATGACACACTCCATCATTGTCATATTGCTTAGCATGATCATGTAGTTGACATCGTATTTGTGGCAAAGCCATCATTCATAATTTTTTCATACGTGTCACTCATGCATCATTGCACATCCCGGTACACCGCCGGAGGCATTCATATAGAGTCATATCTTGTTCTAAGTATCGAGTTGTAATTGTTGAGTTGTAAGAAAAATAAAAGTGTGATGATCATCATTATTAGAGCATTGTCCCAGTGAGGAAAGAATGATGGAGACTATGATTCCCCCACAAGTCGGCATGAGACTCCGGACGAAAAAAAGAGAAAGAAAAGAGGCCATAAAAAAGAGAAAATGCCCAAATAAAAAATGAGAGAAAGAGAGAGAAGGGACAATGTTACTATCCTTTTACCACACTTGTGCTTCAAAGTAGCACCATGATATTCATAGTAGAGAGTCTCTCATGTTATCACTTTCATATACTAGTGGAAATTTTTTATTATAGAACTTGGCTTGTATATTCCAATGATGGGCTTCCTCAAAATGTCCTAGGTCTTCATGAGCAAGCAAGTTGGATGCACACCCGCTTAGTTTCTTTTGTTGAGCTTTCATATACTTATAGCTCTAGTGCATCCGTTGCATGGCAATCCCTACTCACTCACATTGATATCTATTAAGTTAAAAATAGAGTAATGCCTTAAGCAAGATGACATGATGTAGAGGGATAGACTCATGCAATATGATGAAAACCCCATCTTGTTATCCTCGATGGCAACAATACAATACGTGCCTTGCTGCCCCTACTATCACTAGGATCGAGCACCACAAGATTGAACCCAAAGCTAAGCACTTCTCCCATTGCAAGGAAGATCAATCTAGTAGGCCAAACTAAACCGATAATTCGAAGAGACTTGCAAAGATATCAAATCATGCATATAAGAATTCAGAGAAGAATCAAATATTGTTCATAGATAATCTTGATCATAAACCCGCAATTCATCAGATCTCGGCAAACACATCGCAAAAAGTATTACATCGAATAAATCTCCAAGAACATCGAGGAGAACTTTGTATTGAGAACCAAAGAGAGAGAAGAATCCATCTAGCTAATAACTATGGACCCGAAGGTCTGTGGTAAACTACTCACACATCATCGGAGAGGCTATGGTGTATATGTAGAAGCCCTCCATGATCGAATCCCCCTCCGGCAGATCGCCGGAAAAGGCCCCAAGATGGGATCTCACGGGTACAGAAGGTTGCGGCGGTGGAAAAGTTGTTTCGTGGCTCCCTTGGATGTTTTCAGGGTATAAGAGTATATATAGGCGAAAGAAGTAGGTCGGTGGAGCTACGAGGGGCCCATGAGGGTGGGGGCACGCCTACCCCCCTGGGCGCGCCCTCCTGCCTCATGGTCGCCTCGTTGCGTCTCTGACTTCCACTCCAAGTCTCCTGGATTGCATTTGTTCCAAGAAAGATCCTTGTGAAGGTTTTGTTCCGTTTGGATTCTGTTTGATACTCCTTTTTGTTGAAACACTGAAATAGGCAAAAAAACAACAATTTGCACTGGGCCTTCGGTTAATAGGTTAGTCCCAAAAATAATATAAAAGAGCATATTAAAGCCCATTAAACATCCAAAACGAATAATATAATAGCATGGATCAATAAAAAATTATAGATACGTTGGAGATGTATCAGCATCCCCAAGCTTAATTCTTGCTCGTCCTCGAGTAGGTAAATGATAAAAACAGAATTTTTGATGTGGAATGCTACCTAACATAATTTTCAATGTAATTCTCTTTATTGCGGCATGAATGTTTAGATCCAAAAGATTCTAGACAAAAGTTTAATATTGACATAAAAATAATAATACTTCAAGCATGCTAAACAAGCAATTATGTCTTATCAAAATAACATAGCCAAAGAAAGCTTATCCCTACAAAATCATATAGTTTGGCCATGCTTCATTTTCGTCACACAAAATGCTCCCATCATGCACAACCCCGATGACAAGCCAAGCAACTGTTTCATACTTAGCCTTTTCAAACTCTTTCAACTTTTAGGCAATATATGAGCACGAGCCATGGACATAGCACTATGGGTGGAATAGAATATGATGATGGGGATTGTGTGAGAAGACAAAAAAGGTGAAAGTCTCACATTGATGCGGCTAATCAATGGGCTATGGAGATGCCCATCAATTGATGTCAATGCAAGGAGTAGGGATTACCATGCAATGGATGCAATAGAGCTATAAATATATGAAAGCTCAACAAAAGAAACTAAGTGGGTGTGCATCCAACTTGCTTGCTCACGAAGACCTAGGGCATTTTGAGGAAGCCCATCATTGGAATATACAAGCCAAGATCTATAATGAAAAATTCCCACTAGTATATGAAAGTGACAAAATAAGAGACTCTCTATCATGAAGATCATGGTGCTACTTTGAAGCACAAGTGTGAAAAGGGATAGTAACATTGCCCTTCTCTCTTTTTCTCTCATTTTTTATTTGGGCCTTTTTTCTCTTTTTTATGGCCTCTTTTTTTTGTTCGGAATCTCATCCCGACTTGTGGGGGAATCATAGTCTCCATCATCCTTTCCTAACATGGGACAATGCTCTAATAATGAAAATCATTACACTTTTATTTACTTACAGCTCAAGAATTACAACTCGATACTTAGAACAAAATATGACTCCATGTGAATGCCTCCGGCGGTGTACCGGGATGTGCAATGAATCAAGAGTGACATGTATGAAAGAATTATGAAGGTGGCTTTGCCACAAATACGATGTCAACTTCATGATCAGGCAAAGAAATATGACAATGATGGAGTGTGTCATAATAAACGAAACGGTGGAAAGTTGCATGGCAATATATCTCGGAATGGCTATGGAAATGCCATAATAGGTAGGTATGGTGGCTATTTTGAGGAAGATATAAGGATGCTTATGTGTGACAGAGTGTATCATATCACGGGGTTTGGATGTACCTGCGAAGTTTGCACCAACTCTCGAGGTGAGAAAGGGCAATTCACGATACCGAAGAGGCTAGCAATGATGGAAGGGTGAGAGTGCGTATAATCCATGGACTCAACATTAGTCATAAAGAACTCACATACTTATTGCAAAATCTACAAGTCATCAAAACCAAGCACTAGGCGCATGCTCCTAGGGGGATAGATTGGTAGGAAAAAGACCATCGCTCATCCCCGACCGCCACTCACAAGGAAAGCAATCAAAGAATACCTCATGCTTCAAATTTGTCACACAACGTTTACCATACGTGCATGCTGCGGGAGTTGCAAACTTAAACACAAGTATTTATCAATTACACAATTACTCAACTAGCACAACTCTAATATTACTATCTTTATATCTCAAAACAACTATCAAGTATCAAACTTCTCATAGTATTTAATGCACTCTATATGAAAGTTTTTATTATACCCATCCTGGATGCCTATCATATTAGGACTAATTTTATAGCCAAAGCAAATTACCATGCTGTTCTAAAAGACTATAAAAATAATATAAGTGAAGCATGAGAGATCAATAATTTCTATAAAATAAAACCACCACCGTGCTCTAAAAAGGTATAAGTGAAGCACTAGAGCAAAATTATCTAGCTCAAAAGATATAAGTGAAGTACATAGAGTATTCTAATAAATTCCGATTCATGTGTGTATATCCAAAAGGTGCGTACAACAAGGATGATTGTGGTAGAATAAAAATCAAAGACTCAAATCATACAAGACGCTCCAAGCAAAACACATATCATGTGGTGAATAACAATATAGCCTCAAGTAAAGTTACCTATAGACGAAGACGAAAGAGGGGATGCCTTCCGGGGCATCCCCAAGCTTGGGATTTTGGTTGTCCTTGAATTTTACATTGGGTTGCCTTGGGCATCCCCAAGCTTAGGCTCTTTCCACTCCTTATTCCAAAATCCATCCAATCTTTACCCACAAACTTGAAAACTTCACAACACAAAACTCAACAGAAAATCTCATGAGCTCCGTTAGTATAAGAAAACAAACCACCACTTTAAGGTACTGTAATGAACTCATTCTTTATTTATATTGGTGTTAAACCTATTGTATTCCAACTTCTCTATGACTCATACCCCCCGGTACTAGCCATAGATTCATCAAAATAAGCAAACAACACATGAAAAACAGAATCTGTCAAAAATAGAACAGTCTGTAGTAACCTGTAGGTTTCGAATACTTCTGTAACTCCACAAATTCTGAAAATTAGGACGTCCTAAATAATTTGTATATTGATCTACTTAAGTTGTAATTGGTATTTTATCGCTCTTTGTTAAAAAATTAAAATTATTCTCGTGAGCGCATACTTTCTATTTTTTTCAGCAAGATCAAACAACAAACACCCAAGAAGATCCTAAAGGCTTTACTTTGCACAAACACTAATTAAAAAATAAAAAACACAATCACAACAGAGTCTAGATAAAATATTTGTTACTAAACATGAACAAAAAGTAAAGAATAAAAATAAACTTGGGTTGCCTCCCAACAAGCGCTATCGTTTAACGCCCCTAGCCCGACATTAACAATTTCGATGATGCTCACATGAAAGACAAGAATTGAAGCACAAAGAGAGCATCATATAGCATGTGAAAAACACATCTAAGTCTAACATACTTCCTATGCATAGACATCTTATAGGCAAACAAATTATCATATCAAGCAAAAACTAGCATATGCGAGGAAGAGGAAAGAGACAATAGCAATCTCAACATAACGAGAGGTAATTTAGTGACATGAAAATTTCTACAATCATATTTTCCTCTCTCATAATAATTACATGTAGGATAATAATAAATTTCAACAATATAACTATCACATAAAATTTTCTCTTCATGATCCACATGCATGCAAAGTTGACACTCTTCTGAAATAGTGGGATTATCATAAAATAAAGTCATGACCTCTCCGAACCCACTTTTAACAAAAACTTCATAAGATTGAAAATTATCCAAATATGTGGGATCTAAAGTTGACACTCTTCCAAACCCACTTTCAATATTATTACAAACATTATTATCAATCTCATATTCATCATGGGGCTTAAATAAATTTTCAAGATCATAAGAAAAATCACCCCAATCATGATCATTGCAATAAGTAGTAGACATTGCAAAATTAGCATCCCCAAGCTTAGGGTTTTGCATATCATTAACACAATTGACATTAATAGAATTTATAATAACATCATTGCAATCATGCTTTTCATTCAAGGAGCTATCATGAATCACTTTATAATTTTCTTCTTTCAACACTTCATCACAATTTTCAGATTCACGAATTTCAAGCAAAACCTCATAAAGATAATCTAGTGCACTCAACTCAGGAGCAATTGGTTCATCATAATTGGATCTTTTGAAAAGATTAGCAAGAGGATGACGATCCATAACAATAGATATTTAGCAAGCGAAGATACAAGCTAATAGAAGGCACATGGTAACACGAGAAAACAGAAGGACGAACGGAAGAAGGGCGAATAAAACGACAAAGGTGAAGTGGGGGAGAGGAAAACAAGAGGCGAATGGCAAATAATGTAATGCGAGGGAGAAGAGTTTATGATGGGTACTTGGTATGTCTTGACTTGAGCGTAGTTCTCCCCGGCAACGACGCCAGAAATCCTTCTTGCTACCTCTTGAGCATGCGTTGGTTTTCCCTTGAAGAGGAAAGGGTGATGCATCAAAGCAGCGTAAGTATTTCCCTCAGTTTTTGAGAACCAAGGTATCAATACAGTAGGAGACTACACGCAAGTCACCTAGTACATGCACAAACAATCAAGAACCATGCAACCAACACGATAAAGGGGTTTTCAATCCCTTCATGGCCACTTGCAAAAGTGAGATCTGATAAAGATAACAAGATAAATATTTTTGGTATTTTTGTTGTATAGATTGGAAAGTAAAGATTACAAAATAGTAAACGAGATGCGATGTAAATAAAAAGAGATGCAATATAATAAGATAGAGATCCCAGGGCCATAGGTTTCACTAGTGGCTTCTCTCATGATAGCATGTATTACGGTGGGTGAACAAATTACTGCCGAGCAATTGATAGAAAAGCGCATAGTTATGAGAATATCTAGGCATGATCATGAACATAAGCATCACGTACGTGTCAAGTAGACCGAGATGATTCTGCATCTACTACTATTACTCCACACATCGACCGCTATCCAGCATGCATCAAGAGTATTAAGTTCATAAGAACAGAGTAACGCATTAGGCAAGATGACATGATGTAGAGGGATAAACTCAAGCAATATGATATAAACCCCATCTTGTTATCCTCAATGGCAACAATACAATACGTGTCGGTTCCCTTTCTATCACAGGAATCGAGCATCGCAAGATTGAACCCAAAGCTAAGCACTTCTCCCATTGCAAGAAAGATCAATCTAGTAGGCCAAACTAAACCGATAATTCGAAGAGACTTGCAAAGATATAAAATCATGCATATAGGAATTCAGAGAAGAATCAAATATTGTTCATAGATAATCTTGATCATAAACCCGCAATTCATCAGATCTCAGCAAACACACCGCAAAAAGTATTACATCGAATAGATCTCCAAGAACATCGAGGAGAACTTTGTATTGAGAACCAAAGAGAGATAAGAAGCCATCTAGCTAATAACTATGGACACGAAGGTCTGTGGTAAACTACTCACACATCATCAAAGAGGCTACGGTGTTGATGTAGAAGCCCTCTGTTATTGAACCCCCCCTTCGGAAGATCGTCAGAAAAGGCCCCAAGATGAGATCTCACGGGTATAGAAGATTGCGGCGGTGGAAAAGTGGTTTCGTGATTCCCCTGTATGTTTTCAGGGTATAAGTGTATATATAGGGGAAAGAAGTAGGTCGGTGGAGTTACAAGGGGCCCACGAGGGTGGGGGCATGCCTACCCTCCCTAGGCGCGCCCTCCTGCCTCGTGGCCGCCTCGTTGCGTCTCTGACTTCCACTCCAAGTCTCCTGGATTGCGTTTGTTCCAAGAAAGATCCTCGCAAAGGTTTCGTCCCGTTTGGATTCCATTTGATATTCCTTTTCTGCGAAACACTGAAATAGGCAAAAAAACACGTCGTCGTGCTGACGAAACTCTCCCTCGGCCTCTACTGGATCAAGAGTTCGAGGGACGTCACCGAGCTGAACATGTGCAGATCGCTGAGGTGCCGTGCGTTTGGTACTTGATCAGTTGGATCACGAAGACGTTCGACTACATCAACCGCGTTACTTTAACGTTTCCGCTTTTGGTCTATGAGGGTTGTAGGATCAAAATTATGTCTAGATGGGGGGTGATTAGACTACTTGACCAAATAACAATCTAGCCTTTTCCCAATTTTAGTTCTTGGCAGATTTTAGCTATCTTAGCACAAGTCAAGCAATCTCCACACAATTCAAGAAAGCATGCAAAAGAGTATATGAGCAGCGGAAAGTAAAGCATGCAACTTGCAAGAATGTAAAGGGAAGGGTTTGGAGGATTCAAACGCAATTGGAGACATGGATGTTTTTGTCGTGGTTCCGATAGGTGGTGCTATCGTACATCCATGTTGATGGAGACTTCAACCCACGGAGGGTAACGGTTGCGCGAGTCCACGGAGGGCTCCACCCATGAAGGGTCCATGAAGAAGCAACCTTGTCTATTCCATCATGGCCGTCGCCCACAAAGGACTTGCCTCACTAGCGGTAGATCTTCACGAAGTAGACAATCTCCTTGCCCTTACAAACTCCTTGGTTCAACTGCACAATCTTGTCGGAGGCTCCCAAGTGACACCTAGCCAATCTAGGAGACACCACTCTCCAAGAAGTAACAAATGGTGTGTTGATGATGAACTCCTTGCTCTTGTGCTTCAAATGATAGTCTCCCCAACACTCAACTCTCTCTCACAGGATTTGGATTTGGTGGAAAGAAGATTTGAGTGGAAAGCAACTTGGGGAAGGCTAGAGATCAAGATTCATATGGTTGGAATGGAATATCTTGACCTCAACACAAGTGTAGGTGGTTCTCTCTCAAAAAATGTGTATTGGAAGTGTAGGTATGTTCTGATGGCTCTCTCCACGAATGAAGAGTGGGTGGAGGGGTATATATAGCCTCCACACAGAATCTAACCGTTACACACAATTTGCCAAACTCGGTGGGACCGAATGGTTAAACTCGGTCGGACCAATTCAGCAAACCTAGTGACCGTTAGGATTTTCGGTGGGACTGAGATGCAACTCGGTAGGACCGATATGGTTAGGGTTAGGGCATAACGTAATCTCGGTGTGACCGATTACACAAACTCGGTGGGACCGATTTTGGTAATAAGCTAACTAGAGAGTTGGTCAGGTAAACTCGGTGGGACCGATTCGCTCATCTCGGTGAGACTGAAATGTTACAAAAGGGAAACAGAGAGTTTACATTGCAATCTCGGTGGGACCGATCGCTCATCTCGGTAAGACCGAAACGTTACAAAGGGAAACAGAGAGATTACAATCCCATCTTAGTGAGACCGAGATCCCTATCGGTGAGACCGATTTGCCTAGGGTTTGTGGCAGTGGCTATGACATTTGAAACTCGGTGGCGCCGTATAGAAAGAATCGGTGGGGCCGAGTTTGACTTTTGGTTTAGGTCATATGTGGATGTGGGAAGGTAGTTGAGGATTTTGGAGCATATCACTAAGCACTTTGAGCAAGCATGCCATTAAGCAACACCTCATCCCTCCTTGATAGTACTGGCTTTTCCTATAGACTCAATGTGATCTTGGATCACTAAATATAAAATGTAGAGTCTTGAGCTTCAAGCTTGAGCCAAACTTTTTGTCCTTAGAATTTTGAGGGATCCACTTTCCTCATCCATGCCATGCCATTCTTTGAGATTTTCCTGAAATATTAATCTTGGAATAATGTTAGCTCAATGAGCTATATGTTGTTAGGAATTACCAAAACCACCCAGGGATAGTTGCACTTTCAAGGGTACGTAGACACACTCTCCCCTCTCGTTGCTATGCATCCCTAGATAGATCTTGCGTGATCGTAGGAATTTTTTTGAAATACTGCGTTCCCCAACAGTGGCATCTGAGCTAGGTCTATGCGTAGATGTTATATGGATGAGTAGAATACAAAGGAGTTGTGGGCGTGGGTATATACATATTGCTTGTCATCACTAGTTGTTTCTTGATTCGGCGGTATTGCTGGATGAAGCGGCCCGGACCAACATTACATGACCGCGTTCATGAGACTGGTTCTGCCGATGTGCTTTGCACACAGGTGGCTGGCGGGTGTCAGTTTCTCCAACTTTAGTTGAATCGGATTCAATGAACATGGTTCTTTCTGAAGATCGAAAAGCAATCGCTATACCGCGTTGTGGTTTTTGATGCGTAGGTAAGAACGGTTCTTACTAAGCCCGTAGCAGCCACGTAAAACTTGCAACAACAAAGTAGAGGATGTCTAACTTGTTTTTGCAGGGCATGTTGTGATGTGATATGGTCAAGATGTGATTATATAAATTATTGTATGAGATGATTATGTTTTGTAACACAGTTATCGGCAACTGGCAGGAGCCATATGGTTGTCGCTTTATTGTATGAAATGCAATCGCAATGTAATTGCTTTACTTTATCACTAAGCAGTAGCGATAGTCGTAGAAGCAATAGTTGGCTTAGACGACAACGATGCTACGATGGGATAAAGGTGTCAAGCCGGTGACGATGGTGATCATGACGGTGCTTTGGAGATGGAGATCAAAGGCACAAGATGATGATGGCCATATCATATCACTTATATTGATTGCATGTGATGTTTATCCTTTATGCATCTTATTTCGCTTAGTACAGCGATAGCATTATAAGATGATCTGTCACTAAATTTCAAGGTATAAGTGTTCTCCCTGAGTATGCACCGTTGCTACAGTTCGTCGTGCCGAGACACCACGTGATGATCAGGTGTGATAAGCTCTACGTTCACATACAACGGGTGCAAGCTAGTTTTGCACAAGGAGAATACTTGGGTTAAACTTGACGAGCCTAGCACATGCAGATATGGACTCGGAACACTGAGACCGAAAGGTCGAGCATGAATCATATAGTAGATACGATCAACATAGTGATGTTCACCATTGAAAACTACTCCATCTCACGTGATGATCGGACTTGGTTTAGTTGATATGGATCACGTGATCACTTAGATGATTAGAGGGATGTCTATCTAAGTGGGAGTTCTTAAGTAATATGATTAATTGAACTTTAATTTATCATGAACTTAGTACCTGATAGTATTTTGCATGTCTATGTTGTTGTAGATAAATGGCCTATGTTGTTGTTCCGTTGAATTTTAATGCGTTCCTAGAGAAAGCTAAGTTGAAAGATGATGGTAGCAACTACACGGACTGGGTCCGTAACTTGAGGATTATCCTCATCGCTGCACAGAAAAATTACGTCCTGGAAGCACCGCTAGGTGCTAGGCCTGCTGTAGATGCTACTAATGACGTTAAGAACGTCTGGCAGAGCAAAGCTGATGACTACTCGATAGTTCAGTGTGCCATGCTTTACGACTTAGAACCAGGACTTCAACGACGTTTTGAACATCATGGAGCATATGAGATGTTCCAGGAGTTGAAGTTAATATTTCAAGAAAATGCCCGGATTGAGAGATATGAAGTCTCCAATAAGTTCTATAGCTGCAAGATGGAGGAGAATAGTTCTGCCAGTGAACATATACTCAGAATGTCTGGTTACCACAATCACTTGACTCGGCTAGGAGTTAATCTTCCGGTTGATAGTGTCATTGACAGAGTTCTTTAATCACTGTCACCAAGCTACAAAAGCTTCATGATGAACTATATATGCAAGGGATGGATAAGACAATTCCCGAGCTATTGCCAATGCTAAAGGCTGCGGAGGTAGAAATCAAGAAGAAGCATCAAGTGTTGATGGTCAATAAGACCACTAGTTTCAAAAAGAAGGGCAAAGGAAAGAAGGGGAACTTGAAGCAGAACAACAAGCAAGTTCTGCTCAAGTGAAGAAGCCCAAGTATGGACCTAAGCCTGAGACTGACTGCTTATACTGCAAAGGGACTGGTCACTGAAGCGGAACTGCCGCAAATATTTGGCGGACAAGAAGGATGGCAAAGTGAAAGTTATATTTGATATACATGTTATTGACGTGTACTTTACTAATGCTCGCAGTAGCGCCTAAGTATTTGATATTGGTTCTGTTGCTAATATTTGCAACTCGAAACAGGGGCTACGGATTAAGCAAAGATTGGCTAAGGACGAGGTGACGATGCGCGTGGGAAATGGTTCCAAAGTCGATGTGATCGCCGTCGGCGCGCTACCTCTACATCTACCTTCGGGATTAGTTTTAGACCTGAATAATTGTTATTTGGTGCCAGTGTTAAACATGAACATTATACCTGGATCTTGTTTCATGCGAGACGGTTATTCATTTAAATCAGAGAATAATGGTTGCTCTATTTATATGAGTAATATCTTTTATGGTCATGCACCCTTGATGAGTGGTCTATTTTTATTGAATCTCGATAGTAGTGATACACATTCATAGTATTGAAGCCAAAAGATATAAGTTTAATAATGATAGTGCAACTTATTTGTGGCACTGCCGTTTAGGTCATATTGGTGTAAAGCGCATGAAGAAACTCCATGCTGATGGGCTTTTGTAATCACTTGATTATGAATCACTTGATGCTTGCGAACCATGCCTCATGGGCAAGATGACTAAGACTCCGTTCTCCGGAACAATGGAGCGAGCAATAGACTTATTGGAAATAATACAAAATGATGTATGCAGTCCGATGAGTGTTGATGATCGCGGCGGGTATCGTTATTTTCTGACCTTCACAGATGATTTGAGCAGATATGGGTATCTCTACTTGATGAAACATAAGTCTGGAACATTTGAAAAGTTCAAAGAATTTTAGAGTGAAGTGGAAAATCATCGTAACAAGAAAATTAAGTTTCTACGATCTGATCGTGGAGGTGAATATTTGAGTTATGAGTTTAGTCTTCATTTGAAACAATGCGGAATAGTTCGCAACTCACGCCACCTAGAACACCACAGTGTAATGGTGTGTCTGAACGTCGTAACCGCACTTTATTAGATATGGTGCGATCTATGATGTCTCTTACTGATTTACGCTATCGTTTTAGGGTTATGCTTTAGAGACGGCTGCATTCACGTTAAATAGGGAACCAACGAAATCCGTTGAGATGACACCATATGATCTGTGGTTTGGCAAGAAATCCAAGTTGTCATTTCTTAAAGTTTGGGGCTGCGATGCTTATGTGAAAAGGCTTCAACCTGATAAGCTCAAACCCAAATCAGATAGGATACCCAAAGGAAACTGCTGGGTACACCTTCTATCATAGATCCAAAGGCAAGATATTCGTTGCTAAGAATGGATCCTTTCTAGAGAAGGAGTTTCTCTCGAAAGAAGTGAGTGGGAGGAAAGTAGAACTTGATGAGGTAACTATACCTTCTCCCTTATTGGAAAGTAGTTTGTCACAGAAATCAGTTCCAGTGATTCCTAGACGAATTAGTGAGGAAGCTAATGATGATGATCATGAAACTTCTGATCAAGTTACTACCGAACCTCGTAGGTCAACCAGAGCAAGATCCGCACCAGAGGGATACGATAATCCTGTTCTGGAGGTCATGTTACTTGACCACGACGAACCTACGAACTATGAGGAAGCGATGATGAGCCCAGATTCCGCAAAATGGCTTGAGGCCATGAAATCTGAGATGGGATCCATGTATGAGAACAAAGTGTGGACTTTGGTTGATTTGCCCGATGATCGGCAAGCCATAGAGAATAAATGGATCTTCAAGAAGAAGACTGACGCTGACAGTAATGTTTCTGTCTACAAAGCTCAACTTGTTGCGAAAGGTTTTCGACAAGTTCAAGGAGTTGACTACGATGAGACCTTCTCACTCATAGTGATGCTTAAGTCCATCCGAATCATGTTAGCAATTTCCGCATTTTATGATTATGAAATTTGGCAAATGGATGTCAAAACTGCTTCCCTTAATGGATATCTTAAAGAAGAGTTGTATATGATGCAACCGGAAGGTTTTGTCAATCCAAAAGGTGCTGACAAAGTGTGCAAGCTCCAGCGATCCATTTATGGATTGGTGCAAGCATCTCGGAGTTGGAATATACGCTTTCATAGTGTGATCAAAGCACATGGTTTTATACAAATTTTGGAGAAGCTTGTATTTACAAGAAAGTGAGTGGGAGCTCTGTAGCATTTCTGATATTATATGTGGATGACATATTGTTGATCAGAAAAGATACTGAATTTCTGAATAGCATAAAAGGATACTTGGATAAGAATTTTTCAATGAAAGACCTCGGTGAAGCTGCTTATATATTGGGCATCAAGATCTATAGAGATAGATCAAGACACTTAATTGGACTTCCACAAAGCACATACATTGATAAAGTTTTGAAGAAGTTCAAAATGGATCGAGCAAAGAAAGGGTTCTTGCCTGTGTTACAAGGTGTGAAGTGGAGTTAGACTCAATGCCCGACCACTTCAGAAGATAGAGAGAAAATGAAAGCCATTCCCTATGCCTCAGCCATAGGTTCTATCATGTATGCAATGTTGTGTACCAGACCTGATGTGTGCCTTGCTATTAGTTTAGCAGGGAGGTACCAAAGTAATCCAGGAGTGGATCACTGGACATCAGTCAAGAACATCCTGAAATACCTGAAAAGGACTAAGGATATGTTTCTCATTTATGGAGGTGACAAAGAGCTCGCCGTAAACAGTTACGTCGATGCAAGCTTTGACACTGATCCAGATGACTCTAAGTCACAAACCGGATACGTATTTTTATTGAATGGTGGAGCTGTCAGTTGGTGCAGTTCTAAGCAGAGCGTCATGGCGGGATCCACGTGCGAAGCGGAATACATAGTTGCTTCGGAAGCAACAAATGAAGGAGTCCGGATGAAGGAGTTCATATCCGATCTGGGTGTAATACCTAGTGCATCAGGTCCAATGAAAATCTTTTGTGACAATACTGGTGCAATTGCCTTGGCAAAGGAATCGAGATTTCACAAGAGAACCAAGCACATCAAGAGATGCTTCAATTCCATCCGCGACCAAGTCAAGGAGGGAGACATAGAGATTTGCAAGATACATACGGATCTGAATATTGCAGACCCATTGACTAAGCCTCTCTCATGAGCAAAACATGATCAGCACCAAGACTCCATGGGTGTTAGAATCATTACTATGTAATCTAGATTATTGACTCTAGTGCAAGTGGGAGACTGAAGGAAATATGCCCTAGAGGCAATAATAAAGTTGTTATTTACATTTCCTCATATCATGATAAATTTTTATTATCCATGCTAGAATTGTATTAACCGGAAACATAGTACATGTGTGAATACATAGACAAATAGAGTGTCCCTAGTATGCCTCTACTTAACTAGCTCGTTAATAAAAGATGGTTAAGTTTCCTAGCCATAGACATGTGTTGTCATTTGATGAACGGGGTCACATCATTAGAGTATGATGTGATGGACAAGACTCATCCGTTAGCTTAGCACTATGATTGTTTAGTTTATTGCTATTGCTTTCTTCATGACTTATACATGTTCCTATGACTATGAGATTATGCAACTCCCGAATACCGGAGGAACACTTAGTGTGCTATCAAATGTCACAACGTAACTGGGTGATTATAAAGATGCTCTACAAGTGTCTTCGATGGTTTTTGTTGAGTTGGCATAGATCGAGATTAGGATTTGTCACTCCGATTGTCGGAGAGGTATCTCTGGGCCCTCTCGGTAATGCACATCACTATAAGCCTTGCAAGCAATGTGACTAATGAGTTAGTTGCGGGATGATGCATTACGGAACGAGTAAAGTGACTTGCCGGTAACAAGATTGCACTAGGTATGATGATGCCGACGATCGAATCTCGGGCATGTAACATAGCGATGACAAAGGGAACAACGTATGTTGTTATGAAGTTTGACCGATAAAGATCTTCGTAGAATATGTAGGAACCAATATGAGCATATAGGTTCCGCTATTGTTTATTGACCGGAGATATGTCTCGGTCATGTCTACATAGTTCTCGAACCCGTAGAGTCCGCACGCTTAACGTTCGACGATGATTTGTATTATGAGTTATGTGATTTGATGTACCGAATGTTTTTCGGAGTCTCGCATGAGATCACGGACATGACGAGGAGTCTCGAAATGGTCGAGGCATAAATATTGATATATTGGACCATGTTATTCGGACACCGGAAGTGTTCCGAATGGTTTTGGGTAAAACCGGAGTGCCGGAGGGGTTACCGGAACCCCCGGGGGAACTAATGGGCCACCATGGGCCTTATTGGAGAGAGAGGAGGGGAGCCAGGGCAGCCCCCCCTTGCAGTACGAATTGGACAAGGGAAGGGGGGCGGCGCCCCCCTTTCCTTCTCCCTTTCTCCCTCTCGTTCCTTCCCCCTCTCTCCCTCTTGGTGGAATCCTACTAGGACTTGGAGTCCTAGTAGGACTGCCCTCCTTGGGTGCGCCCCCTAGGGTCGGCCAGCCTCCTCCTCCCCCCTTTATATACGTGGGAGGGGGCACCCCATAGACATAGAAGTTTATCTTTTAGCTGTGTGCGGTGCCCCCCTCCACAGTTATACACCTCGGTCATATCGTTGTAGTGCTTAGGCGAAGCTCTATGTCGGTAACTTCATCGTCACCATCAACATGCCGTCGTGCTGACGAAACTCTCCGTCGGCCTCAACTGGATCAAGAGTTCGAGCGACGTCACCGAGCTGAACGTGTGCAGATCGCGGAGGTGCAGTGCATTCGGTACTTGATCGGTTGGATCGCGAAGACGATCGACTACATCAACCATGTTACTAAATGCTTCTGCTTTCGGTATACGAGGGTACATAGACACACTCTCCCCTCCCATTGCTACGCATCTCCTAGATAGATCTTGCGTGATTGTAGGTAAATTTTTTGAAATACTGTGTTCCCCAACACTATGACCTCTAGTTCAACGGATGCGACGAAGGCTAGGGCGAGCGGCCTAGTGAGCCTGCCGGCTCAGGTCTTATCTGAGCTCTTGGATGCTTTGGCAACTCTGTTAGCCGCAGAAGTAACCCCGGTGACTCAAGCATAGCATAATGTGGGAGTTGCGAAACTGCGGGATGAGGTAGCTCATGCCAAGGAGGAGCTTAACGCTGAGAATGCTAGGATGGCAACGGATCGAGCCGCGTTAAAGGCCGAGTCACAATGGATTCAAGCAGAAGCTTTTTGGTTAAACTTGGATCATAATGCACCAAATGTTGTTCTTCGAAGGAGATACCAGAGTCGTCTGCCTTTGGAGTTTGAGGCAAGGAATCTTTTCAATACACCTGGGGTAGGACCAAGTAACCCGCCTGGTGTGACCCGGGCTGCCGAGGCGCCCGTAACCAGGGTGATGGTTCAACCGCGTGTAACAGACCTGCCTCGTTTGAACTTAACCCTGCCTCAGCAAGTGTTAACAGCGCCGGGTCATTATTCCAACCCTCTAGATAACATGATTGTCGCGGCTTCGCGGCTGGTGGCTCTTCCTGTGGAAGGCGAGTCTCCCGCGGCAGTCGAGGTTCGGAAGGCTATGGAGCTTCTTCAGACAACAGGAGCTCAGCAGGTAGCTTACTCATATAGCCGTGAGCGAATTCATTCAACTCCACGCCATAGTTGAAGTTATAGCCGGCTTATTGAATCACCGACGGTTTCTAGTAGCGAGCGATGCCGTAACCCACCCCATGGGTATGACCAGCCGTGTGATGATAATAATGTTCAGGCTCTGATGGATTAGGCTAGGGTTGAAGGAAATATGCCCTAGAGGCAATAATAAAGTTATTATTTATTTCCTTATATCATGATAAATGTTTATTATTCATGCTAGAATTGTATTAACCAGAAACATAATACATGTGTGAATACATAGACAAACAGAGTGTCACTAGTATGCCTCTACTTGACTAGCTCGTTGATCAATGATGGTTAAGTTTCCTAACCATTGACATGGGTTGTCATTTGATTAACGGGATCACACCATTAGGAGAATGATGTGATTGACTTGACCCATTCCGTTAGCTTAGCACCCGATCGTTTAGTATGTTGCTATTGCTTTCTTCATGACTTATACATGTTCCTATGACTATGAGATTATGCAACTCCCGTTTATCGTAGGAACACTTTATGTGCTACCAAACATCACAATGTAACTGGGTGATTATAAAGGTGCTCTACAGGTGTCTCCGAAGGTACTTGTTGGTTTGGCGTATTTCGAGATTAGGATTTGTCAGTCCAATTGTCGGAGAGGTATCTCTGGGCCCTCTCGGTAATGCACATCACTTAAGCCCTGCAAGCATTGCAACTAATGAGTTAGTTGCGGGATGATGTATTACGGAACGAGGAAAGAGACTTGCCGGTAACGAGATTGAACTAGGTATTGAGATACCGACAATCGAATCTTAGGCAAGTAACATACCAATGACAAAGGGAACAACGTATGTTGTTATGCAGTCTGACCGATAAAGATCTTCGTAGAATATGTGGGAGCCAATATGAACATCCAGGTTCCGCTATTGGTTATTGACCAGAGACATGTCTCGGTCATGTCTACATAGTTCTCGAACCCGTAGGGTCCGCACGCTTAACGTTTCGATGACAGTTATATTATGAGTTTATATGTTTTGATGTACCGAAGGTTGTTCAGAGTCCCGGATGTGATCACGGACATGACGAGGAGTCTTGAAATGGTTGAGACATGAGGATTGATATATTGGAATCCTATGTTTGGATATCGGAAGTGTTCCGGGTGAAATCGGGATTTTACGGGAGTACCGGGAGGTTACCGGAACCCCCCGGGGACTTAATGGGCCTTAGTGGGCCTTGGTGGAAAGAGAGGAGAGGCGGCCAGGGCATGGGCCACGCCCCTCCCCCCTAGTCCGAATAGGACAAGGAGAGGGGGCGGCACCCCCCCCCTTCCTTCTTCTCCTCCACCTCTTTCCCCTCTCTCTCCGAGTCCAACAAGGAAAAAGGGGGGAGTCCTACTCCCGGTAGGAGTAGGACTCCTCCTGGCACGCCCCTCTCTAGGCCGGCCGCACCCCCCTTGCCCCTTTATATACAGGGGCAGGGGCACCCCAGAGACATAACAATTGATCGTTTGATCTTTTAGCCGTGTGCGGTGCCCCCCTCCACCATAGTCCACCTCAGTAATACTGTAGCGGTGCTTAGGCAAAGCCCTGTGTTGGTAGAACATCATCATCGTCACCACGCCGTCGTGCTAACGAAACTCTCCCTCGACACTCGGCTGGATCGGAGTTCGAGTGACGTCATGAGGATGAAGGTGTGCTGAACTCGGAGGTGACGTACGTTCGGTACTTGATCGGTCGGATCGTGAAGACGTACGACTACATCAACCGCGTTGTGCTAATGCTTCCGCTTTCGGTCTATGAGGGTACGTAGACAACACTCTCTCCTCTCGTTGCTATGCATCACCATGATTTTGCGTGTGCGTAGGATTTTTTTTGAAATTACTACGTTCCCCAACAAGGGCACATCAAGAGGCAGAGATGGAGGCTCAGTTGCCGGCTCATCTATGGCTGCAGCTGAACCTTTCGGTGTCCGTAGAGGCTGGGATGACTTCCAGGACGATGCTGTTGGAGATATGCCCTAGAGGCAATCATGTGATGATGATATTTCCATATGTATTCATGAGTCCTTTGTATTGTCCTTGAACATCATCAATGATATGTATCAATAAGTATGTGACTTGTTTGTGGAACTATGTATCGTATGATGATTGTTCTAATGGTCCCTAGTTGATAAGGTTATGCAGACACATATACTTGACTAGTATACGACTCGGTTGATGGCTATGTTTCACAAGTCATGTGCATGGAGATGCTAAACCGATAGTATGGACTCGGGGATGGAGATCACCGAGTCGGACAGACCCACTTTGAGACACAGCGAGATATAGTCATCTGTTAATCTCAAGTACAATGTCTATGCCATGTCCTAGACCTGAGGTCCTCACATGTTCTCGGGATGAGGATCGACTCACTTAGGGTCTATCAAACGCTGCTCCGTAACTGGGTAGTTATAAAGGTAGCTTTCGGGTGAGTCGTGAGACATGTCGCGAGACATGGTTGACCAAGATGGGATTTGCCCCTCCTATTTGGAGAGATATTCTATGGGCCCTCTCGAGTGATCAGCTTCGGAAAGCATGGCCATGCAACTTGGGTTAAGTGTTAACTGATATGCCTCCAACGTATCTATAATTTTTTTTATTATTCCATGCTATTATATTATATGTTTGGGATGTTTAATGGGCTTTAATACTTCTATATTATTTTTGGGACTAACCTATTAACCAGAGGCCCAGTGCCCGTTGCTGTTTTTTTGCCTATTTCAGTGTTTCGTAGAAAAGGAATATCAAACGAAATCCAAATGGAATGAAACCTTTGTGAGGATCTTTTTGGAACAAACGCAATCCAGGAGACTTGGAGTGGAGGTCAAGGAAGCAACGAGGCGGCCACGAGGTAGGGTGGCGCGCCCCCACCCTCGTGGGCCCCTCGTAGCTCCACCGACCTACATCCTTCGCCTATATATACTCTTATACCCTGAAAACATCCGGGGGAGCCACGAAACCACTTTTCCACCACTGCAACCTTTTGTACCCGTGCGATCCCATCTGGGGACCTTTTCCGGTGATCTGCCAAAGTGGGGATTCAATCATGGAGGGCTTCTACATCAACACCATAGCCTCTCCGATTATGTGTGAGTAGTTTACCACAGACCTTCAGGTCCATTGTTATTAGCTAGATGGCTTCTTCTCTCTCTTTGGATCTCAATACAAAGTTCTCCTCGATGTTCTTGGATATCTATTCGATGTAATTCTTTTTGCGGTGTGTTTGCCGAGATCCAATGAATTGTGGGTTTCTGATTAAGATTATCTATGAACAATATTTGATTCTTCTCTGAATTCATATATGCATGATTTGATATCTTTGCAAGTCTCTTCGAATTATCAGTTTGGTTTGGCCTACTAGATTGATCTTTCTTGCAATGGGAGAAGTGCTTAGCTTTGGGTTCAATCTTGCGGTGTCCTTTCCCAGTGACAACAGGGGCAGCATGGCCCGTATTTTATTGTTTCCATCGATGATAAAAAGATGGGGTTTATATCATATTGCTTGAGTTTATCCCTCCACATCATGTCATCTTGCCTAATGCGTTACTCTGTTCTTATGAACTTAATACTCTAGATGCATGCTGGATAGCGGTCGATGTGTGGAGTAACAGTAGTAGATGCAGAATTGTTTCGGTCTACTTGACACGGACGTGATGCCTATGTTCATGATCATGCCTAGATATCATCATAACTATGCGCTTTTCTATCAATTGCTCGACAGTAATTTGTTCACCCACCGTAATATATGCTGTCTTGAGAGAAGCCACTAGTGAAACCTATGGCCCCCGGGTCTACTTTACATCATATAAGTTTCCGATCTACAATTCTAGTTTACTATTTATTTTGCAATCTTTATTTCCAATTTATACAAAAATACCAAAAATATTTATCTTATTATCTTTATCAGATCTCACTTTTGCAAGAGGCCATGAAGGGATTGACAACCCCTTTATTGCGTTGGTTGCAAGGTTCTTATTTGTTTGTGTAGGTACTAGGCGACTTGCGTGTAGTCTCCTACTTGATTGATACCTTGGTTCTCAAAAACTAAGGGAAATACTTACGCTACTTTGCTGCATCACCCTTTCCTCTTCAAGGGAAAACTAACGCATGCTCAAGAGGTAGCAAGAATGATTTCTGGCGCCGTTGCCGGGGAGATCTACACTCAAGTCAAGACATACCAAGTACCCATCACAAACTCTTATCCCTCGCATTACATTATTTTCCATTTGCCTCTCATTTTCCTCTCCCCCACTTCACCCTTGCCATATTATTTGCCTCTTTTCCGTTCGCCCTTTTTCCGTTTGCCTTCTTTCACTTGTCTCTTGTGTGTCTGCTTGCCCTGATGGCCTTGCCTAAAAGCGTTGATCCCCACCTTAGAATGTTGGAAGAAATTGAGAACAACGTTAGAAGCTTTATGTCTTTGCAACTTGAGCATAACAATTTCTTCAGAAACAATCTTAAAGAACAAAAAGGTTTTATGGAGTACATGAATAAAGAGCTTGATGATATGTCTAAGGAATTTTATGGTTTGAAATCTCGGTTTGCCCATCTTGAAAATTTAGTAGGCCAAATTTCGGATAAGCAAGCCACCTTAGTTAACAAGATGGCCGCTAAACCGGAAGATCTAGAGGATAATAAAGATGAAGATCTAAAAGTGATTGGTGCGTCTCCTATTAAATCTTTGTTTGCTAATATGAATCTTGTTAAAGATGGGACTGGAGATGAGTCAACTTTAGTTAAAACGCGTCCTGATGATTCGGAGTTTTTAGATCTTGATGCAAAAATTGGTAAAAGTGGGATTGAAGAGGTCAAAACTTTACATAGCAATGAACCCACTATTTTTGATTTCACGTAATTTAATTATGATAATTTCTCTTTGATAGATTGTATTTCCTTGTTGCAATCCGTGCTAAATTCTCCTCATGCTTATGATCAAAATAAAGCTTTTACTAAACATATCGTTGATGCTTTAATGCAATCTTATGAAGAAAAACTTGAATTGGAAGTTTGTATCCCTAGAAAACTTTATGATGAGTGGGGACCTACTATTAAAATTAATATTAAAGATCATGAATGTTATGCTTTATGTGACTTGGGTGCTAGTGTTTCCACGATTCCAAAAACTTTGTGTGATGTGTTAGGTTTCCGTGAATTTGATGATTGTTCTTTAAATTTGCATATCACGGATTCTACCATTAAGAAACCTATGGGAAGGATTAATGATGTTCTCATTGTTGCAAATAGGAATTATGCGCCCGTATATTTCGTTGTTCTTGATATAGATTGCAATCCTACATGTCCTATTATTCTTGGTAGACCTTTCCTTAGAACGATTGGTGCAATTATTGACATGAAAGAAGGAAATATTAGATTCCAATTTCCGTTAAGGAAAGGCATGGAACAATTTCTAGAAATAAAATAAAATTACCTTATGAATCTATTATGAGAGCCACATATGGATTGCATACCAAAGATGACAATACCTAGATCTATCCTTGTTTTTATGCCTAGCTAGGGTGTTAAATGATAGCGCTTGTTGGGAGGCAACCCAATTTTTTTTGTTCCTGTTTAGTAATAAATAAATCATCTATCCTCTGTTATGATTGTGTTTTTTATGTTTTAGTTAGTGGTTGTGCCAAGTAAAGCCTTTAGGATCTTCTTGGGTGATTGTTATTTGATCTTGATGTAAAAAACAGAAAGTATGCACTCACGAGAATAATTTTCATTTTTTCACCAGAGAGCGATAAGATACCAACTCCAACTGGAGTAGATCAATATACAAATTATTTAGGATGCCTAATTTATCAGGATTTTTGGAGTTACAGAAGTATTTGATACTTCCAGATTGCTACAGACTGTTCTGTTTTTGATATATTATATTTTTGTGTGTGTTGTTTGCTTATTTTGATGAATCTATGGCTAGTATCGGGGGGTATGAACCATAGAGAAGTTTGAATACAGTAGGTTTAACACCAATATAAATAAAGAATGAGTTGATTACAGTACCTTAAAGTGGTGGTTTGTTTTCTTATACTAACGGAGCTCATGAGATTTTCTGTTGAGTTTTGTGTTGTGAAGTTTTCAAGTTTTTGGGTAAAGATTTGATGGATTTTGGAATAACGAGCGGAAAGAGACTAAGCTTGGGGATTCCCAAGGCACCCCAAGGTAAAATTCAAGGACAACCAAAATCCTAAGCTTGGGGATGCCCCGGAAGGCATCCCCTCTTTCGTCTTCATCTATCGGTAACTTTACTTGAGGCTATATTTTTATTCACCACATGATATGTGTTTTGCTTGGAGCGTCTTGTATGATTTGAGTCTTTGCTTTTTAGTTTACCACAATCATCTTTGCTGTACACACCTTTTTGGAGAGACACACATGAATCGGAATTTATTAGAATACTCTATGTGCTTCACTTATATCTTTTGAGCTAGATAATTTTGCTCTAGTGCTTCACTTATATCTTTTTAGAGCACGGCGGTGGTTTTATTTTATAGAAATTATTGAATCTCATGCTTCACTTATATTATTTTGAGATTCCTTTAGAACAACATGGTAATTTGCTTTGGTTATGAAATTAGTCCTAATATGATAGGCATCCAAGATGGGTATAATAAAAACTTTCATGTAAAGTGCATTGAATACTATGAGAAGTTTGATTCCTTATGATTGTTTTGAGATATGAAGATGGTGATATTAGAGTGATGCCAGTTGAGTAGTTGTGAATTTGAGAGATACTTGTGTTAAAGTTTGTGATTCCCGTAGCATGCACGTATGGTGAACCGTTATGTGATGAAGTCAGAGCATGATTTATTTATTGATTATCTTCCTTATGAGTGGCGGTCGGGGACGAGCGATGGTCTTTTCCTACCAATCTATCCCCCTAGGAGCATGCGCGTAGTACTTTGTTTCGATAACTAATAGATTTTTGCAATAAGTATGTGAGTTCTTTATGACTAATGTTGAGTCCATGGATTATACACACTCTCACCCTTCCACCATTGCTAGCCTCTCTAGTACCGCAACTTTCGCCGGTACCATAAACCCACCATATACCTTCCTCAAAACAGCCACCATACCTACCTATTATGGCATTTCCATAGCCATTCCGAGATATATTGCCATCAACTTTCCACCGTTCCGTTATTTATGACACGCTTCATCATTGTTATATTGATTTGCATGATCATGTAGTTGACATCATATTTGTGGCAAAGCCACCGTTCATAATTGCTTCATACATGTCACTCTTGCTTCATTGCACATCCCGGTACACCACCGGAGCCATTCACATAGAGTCATATTTTGTTCTAAGTATCGAGTTGTAATTCTTGAGTTGTAAGTAAATAAAAGTGTGATGATCATCATTATTAGAGCATTGTCCCATGTGAAGAAAGGATGACGAAGACTATGATTCCCCCACAAGTCGGGATGAGATTCCGGACGAAAAAAAGAGGCCATAAAAAAGAGAGAGAAAAAAGGCCCAAATAAAATAATGAGAGAAAAAGAGATACGGGGCAATGCTACTATCCTTTTTCCACACTTGTGCTTCAAAGTAGCACCATGATCTTCATGATAGAGAGTCTCCTATTTTGTCACTTTCATATACTAGTGGGAATTTTTCATTATAGAACTTGGATTGTATATTCCAATGATGGGCTTCCTCAAAATGCCCTAGGTGTTCGTGAGCAAGCGAGTTGGATGCACACCCGCTTAATTTCTTTTGTTGAGCTTACATACACTTATAGCTCTAGTGCATCCGTTGCATGTCAATCCCTACTCACTCACATTGATATCTATTGATGGGCATCTCCATAGCCCCTTGATACGCCTAGAACCTCAGAGCACTGCTGTCATGACTTATGCATTGTGTGTAGCTAATGTTGGGTGCATCATGGCTGGATCTTTTCTACCATGAATTACATGAAGGAAATATGCCCTAGAGGCAATAATAAAGTTGTTATTTATATTTCCTTATATCATGGTAAATGTTTATTATTCATGCTAGAATTGTATTAACCGGAAACTTGATACATGTGTGAATACATAGATAAAACAAAGTGTCCCTAGTATGCCTCTACTTGACTAGCTCATTAATCAAAGATGGTTAAGTTTCCTAACCATAGACATGTGTTGTCATTTGATGAACGGGATCACATCATTAGGAGAACGATGTGATGGACAAGACCCATTTGTTAGCTTAGCATAATGATCGTTAAGTTTTATTGCTATTGCTTTCTTCATGACTTATACATGTTCCTCTGACCATGAGATTATGCAACTCCCTAATACCGGAGGAACACCTTGTGTGCTATCAAACATCACAACGTAACTAGGTGATTATAAAGATGCCCTACAGGTGTCTCCGAAGGTGTTTGTTGCGTTGGCATAGATCAAGATTAGGATTTGTCACTCCGAGTATCGGAGAGGTATCTCTGGTCTTGGTAATGCTCATCACTATAAGACTTGCAAGCAATGTGACTAATGAGTTAGTTACAGGATGATGCATTACGGAATGAGTAAAGAGACTTGCCGGTAACGAGATCGAAATAGGTATGATGATACCGACGATCGAATCTCAGGCAAGTAACATACCGATGACAAAGGGAATAACGTATGTTGTTATTGTGGTTTGACCGATAAAGATCTTCGTAGAATATGTAGGAACCAACATGAGCATCGAGGTTCCGCTATTGGTTATTGATCGGAGATGTATCTCGGTCATGTCTACATAGTTCTCGAACCCGTAGGGTCCGCACGCTGAACGTTCGATGACGATTTGTATTACGAGTTATGTGTTTTGGTGACTGACGTTAGTTCAGAGTCCAGGATGAGATCACGGACATGACGAGGAGTCTCTAAATGGTTGAGAGGTAAAGATTGATATATTGGAAGGTAGTATTCGGACACCGGAAGGGTTCCAAAGTATATCGGGTACAACCCCAGCGTACCGGAGGGGTTATCGGAACCCCCCGGTGAAAGATATGGGCCATATGGGCCATAGGAGGGAGGCTAACCAGACCACAAGGGGCTGGTGCGCCCCCACAAGGGATGAGGCCGAATTGGACTAGGGAAGGGGGCGCCACCCCCCTTTCCTTCTCCTACTCCCTCTCCTTTCCCCCTTTCCCCCTCCATGAGAAGGAAAAGAAGGGGGCGAATCCTACTAGGACTAGGAGTCCTAGTAGGACTCCCCCCTTATGGCGCGCCCCCTATGGCCGGCCTCCTCCCTCTCCCTCCTTTATATACGTGGGTATGGCACCCCTTGGAGACACAATAATTTCCTAAGCCGCGTGCGGCGTCTCTCTCCATAGTTTGCTCCTCCGGTCATAGCATCATAGTGCTTAGGCGACGCCCTGCGCAAATGACATCACCATCACCGTCACCACGTCGTCGTGCTGACGAAACTCTCCCTCGACCCTCTGTTGGATCAAGAGTTTGAGGGACGTCACTGTAGCGCCCAAGATGCGATTCTATTCCAATCATGTGATGAACTCATGATTGGGGCACAACCGCAATTCGAGCGCATAGCAAGGTGGATATCATTACAACATACCATGTACTGAATAGATGAGAATACAAGGTAAAGGCTTACACTCGCCACAAGCTACAACATGAATACATCAGTTCATCAATACATAGCAATCATCATACAGAAGAGCAGGATTCGACTACGGATGAAAACAAACGAAAAGAAGATCGGCATCCACCCTACTATTCCCAGGCTCCCGACCTGGAACCTATCCCTTGATCGAAGAAGAAGAAGAAGAGGAACTCCAAACAAGCAAGCATCACACTCGCGTCAGATCAACGCTTTACCTGTACCTTCAACTGTTGTTGTAGTAATCTGTGAGCCACGAGGACTCAGCTATCCCATTATGTAGCAACCAGACCTCAAACAGTCTGATCTCTGTGCTCCGGTGTCATCCCTGGATCAGTAATGCTGACACCACACAGTACTCGGAGGATTTGTAGCAGAGTAGCAATCACACACTTATTACATCGAGTGTCTCAAAAGAGAACTTATTATAATAAATATGGCTTAAGGCCATCTAAATACGATAACAGCGGAAGGCTTGGAAGATAAGTGAGTCCATCAACTCCAACGGCATCACTGAGTATAGAACCACGACCTAAAAACTCCTTAATCGTCGTCTGAAAAGTCTGCAACATTAACGTTGCAGCCCGAAACGGGTCAGCACATGGAATATGCTGGCAATGTAACACATAGAGAGTAATGGAATGAAACAACTATACTATATGCATATTTGGCTGGTGGAAAAGCTCTATGGTTACAGTTTTGCGTAAAGCCAATTTTTCCCAACTTCAAAGGAATAAATTTGTTTAACTATCATGGTGGTTGTTAAACATTGAGAATGGTTGACAGCATTCTCAATCCCAATTAAGCATCATCATTAAACATAACCCAACAAAACTAATTTAGAGTAACATGTTGAGATTCACATGAAAATCCAGGTACTAGATACTCAAGATGTCCATAACCGGGGACACGGCTAACCATGATTAGTTTATTACACTCTACAGAGGTTTGCGCATTTTTCCCCACAAGACTCGATCGCCTCCGTTTGGTTTCTCGCACTACAAGGTGTTTGAGAAGACGGATGACCGAGACATAGTCTTTCAGAAGCGCTAGCACCTTACGATCGGGTAGACCGTACCACCTACATCCCCTACATCTGCTAGTCTACCACTGTAAGAGTTCGCACAACTTAGTCAACTATGCTAGAGCCCATAATAGCTTGTGGTTGCACATGAAAGTTTCTAGTATGAATAGTCTCATGATCCCTTTGAACCTGGGTGGCGGTCCAAAAGAAAACAGGCAAGTCTTGGAATACCCAGGTGCCTCAATCCACCCAGATGTGTGTTTAAGTTGCCACCTTAGATAAACCATTAATTAACAAAACTCACATCTGTCATGGATATCACTCACCCAATCTACGTCTACTAGCATAGCATGGCATAATAAGCAAACGTAGAAGTAACTCCCAAAGGTTTGATAATGAACAGGTAATAGGTACTACCTCAACTACTTCCCATCCCACAATTTAATTAGAATCCTAATCATGCAATGTGTGAGGACTTGATCTAATGCAATAAAACTGGGTAGTAGAAAAGGTATGATCAAAGTGTTACTTGCCTTGCTGATGATTCAGGAAACCTAACGATTCGAAGTAATAGGCGGCGCACTCCGGGTATTCTATCGCAGACAAACAAATAAGCATACAATAAGTACTCATCTAATGCACAGGTAAAACTCAAATAAGAGATCTAACTAGAAGGTTCAACTTAAGAACTCCGGTTGGCAAAAAAAAATCAAATCGAATGAAGCAACGAAAGTCAAACGGCGAAATAAAACAACTTCGTTCTACTAATCTGGATCCAAGGCAATTTTTACAGTAGCAAAATCTTGTTTAAGTTGGTTAAACGGATAGAGGGTTTCGAGACGAAACTCTAGGCGCTTGAATCGCCTGATTCCGATAAACGAGCGAAAAGTTATACTAAAACGAAAATCGGATCAGGAATCGCGATCAGAAAAATCGCGGATTAAATCCGAGAAAAAGAAAAACAACGAACGTTCGCTAGAACGAACGAACGGACGAACGCTCGCTAATTAAATAAACCGGAAAAACCGATCTATTTAAAAAAACCGAATCTAAAAAAAATAAACCGACGAAAACCGACTGGTTTTTTTAAAAAAATGCCGGCACGGATTTCGAGGCGCGACGAACCTCGGGCGGCGGAATCGACGGTGGCGGCGTCCGGCGGGGCGGCGGGCGGCTGGGGCGGGGTCGGGCGACTGGGGCTAGGGTTTCCCCGGGGCTGGGCCTCCCCCGGCTTATAAAGGGCGAGTCGGGCCGGAGTCCGGTTAGGACACGGCCCGTAGGTTGGTTCGTTTTTTTTAAATATTACGCACAGAAGAAAAATAAAAAAGAAATACTAAACGGACTCCAAAAATTCCGAAATAAATTTTCACGGGCTTCTAAAATCAAGCCACATAAGGTGAATATTTATTTGGGACCTAAATGCAATTTTGAAAAACGCACATTTTTCCTAAATTCAAATAAAACACCGAAAAACTCCGAAATAAAATCTTATTCGATTTTATTATTAAATCCTCAATATTTCTTTATTTTGTGAAAGTCATTTTATTCCCTCTCTCATATTGTTGTAATATAAATAATTGATGATAAAATAAATAAAATCAAATGATCCTATTCTCAAAATTTGAGAAAACTCAAACATGAAAATAACGAAATCCCCAACTCTCTCCGTGGGTCATTGAGTTGCGTAGAATTTCTAGGATCAACCAAAATGCAAAATAAAATATGATATGCAATGATGATCTAATGTATAACATTCCAAATTGAAAATTTGGGATGTTACACATTACCATGGGTATCAAGACTAGCAAAGCTTAATGGGTATGGAATGGATAAGTGGTGAGGTTGCAGCAAGCGACTAGGCAGTGTATGGTGGCTAACTTACGAGTACCAGAGTAAGATGAGAAACTGCGCAATGATCGCAAACTAGTAATGATCAAGAAGTGATCCTGAACTACTTACGTTCAAGCATAACCAAACCTTTTCTCTTCTCGAACGCACCCGAAAAGAGACAGTCACAGTTACGCACGCGGTAGGTGTATTTTAATTGAGTTTAGTTCAAGTCCTCTATAGCAGGATAATAATAAATTCCCATCTACCATATAATCGCAGACACGACTCTCGAAAGTTTAAACCCTGCAGGGGTGTCCCAACTTAGCCCATGACAAGCTCACGATCCGTGGAGACAATCCTCCATCTCAGGACCCTCCGATCAGACTCGGAATCCCGGTGCACAAGACATTTCGACAATGGTAAAACAAGTCCAGCAAGACCTCCCGGCGTGCTGACACCCTGATAGTAGCCGCGCGTATCTCGTCTCAGGCCACAACCGGATGGGACAAGCTACGAGTAAAACCATCCCTCGAGTTTCCCCAACGTGGCCCCGTAGGCTGCCCGTTTGGGACCAACACGATCAGCACTGCCCCCCTGCATTATGTTGAATAACGAACCTCGGGTAGCGCTAACTCCCTATGCATTAAATTTATTATCATGTTTAGTTATTAGGTTGGGAAAATGTTAAAAACCAATGTTGGGCCTTGCTGGAAGAGTTTTATTCAAAGCGAATTGTCAAGAGGGGACCATAAACCCTCACCGTGTTAGGGATGCAAAAATCAAGGAACATAACACCGATATGACAGAAACTAAGGCGGCAAGAGTGGAACAAAACACCAAGCAAAAGGCTAAGCCTTCCACCCTTTACCAATTATATAGATGAATTAATTAAATAAGAGATATTGTGATATCCCATGATATCCATGTCCCAACATGGAACAACTGCAACTGCACCTGCAACTTGCAATGCTATAAGAGGGGCTGAGCAACAACGGTTTGCTAGGATGGTGGAAAAAGGTTAGAGGTTGTTTCATAGCAATGTGGGAAGCTTGATAAACAGGTGGTAGGTAGCGCGACATAGCGATAGCATCGAGACGACTAGCATAGCAAAGATAGTAGTGATATCCTAGGTGACGGTCATCTTGCCTGAAATCCCGCTAGGAAGAAGACCGAGTCCATGAAGAAGACGAACGGGCATAGACGAACGAGTCCTCACACTCGCAACATTACCGGAACTACCAAGAAGAAGCAACAACAGAAAGAAGGAAACAACATGGTAAACAACCATCACATAAACATGGCATGATGCACAACCAAGTATGATGCATGTCCAATTTAATGAGGCCTGACATGACAAAGTGCAACAAACAATACTACAAATTAAGTAGAGCTCAATATGCAACGAGTTGCATATTGACAAAACACCACATTCAATTATTTAATTTGCTCTCGTTTAAGCTACTCAACAATATTAAATGTTGTTAAACATGGCAAGAGATGAAGCATAATTAAACTAACTATTTAGGAAAGTTTAAATGAGGCCGAAAATATCAAACAAAAATTCCGGTAATTCCCCACAGGTCATTTAACAACTTAATGCAAATACAATTTTAAACATTTTAAATGTTGTTATCATGATGCAGATGACATATACAAGTTTTTACGCAATTTTATGAAAATGTTGACAAGAGCAAGTTATGAAGCATTTGGTCACCATGGCGGAACGAAAAAGGGTGCCACGGCAACATATTGGTTCTGGTAAATCGATTGAGATACCGATGCAAAAGAGAAGTGAGCGGATGTGTGGAACACGCAAGAGATGATGGGGTGATCCCGGTTACCGGGTTCCCACGGGTCGACGACATGGCAAACGAGGAGGAACGTGCAATGACAATTTGGACACGGTGCAAACACGAGCATCTCATACAACATACATGCATTCGTTCATGGGCGTCGTCTCGGCGGTTATACCTTCGAAGCGTGCATCTTCGAAACGGATGAAGTTCGGTGCGACGTAGATGAAGTAGACGTTCTCGGGACGGTCGTCGTGGAAGTAGTGGCACACGACGACGGTAGTGGAAGTAGTGGTTCACGTTTCGTAGTCATGCACAATCCGCATATGTTCAGGGTTGTAGTGAGGAACTTGGCGTCCACGGGGTCTTCGAGGGTCGAGGGTAGTGGTACACACGTCATCGGGGTACTTGTCGGATCCGAGAGGTACTTGGCGAAATGCACGTCGACGGTAGTTGTACTCATATTGTCGTGGTACTTGGTGATATCCGGGACGGCCTTGACGCATCCGTGCATAGAGGTACTTGGCAGTTTCGTGTAGTCGGTTTTGCCGGTCTCGACAACGTAGTTGTACAAGAGCGTCATTGGACTTTTCAAATCCGAACTCTTCGAGGGCCGTCGTGGTACTTGGCACTCGCGGTCTTAATCTTGGCGATAGTTTGAATCTGGGGTCGTTCACATCCATGGTCAACACCACATGGGTGTACAGAGGCAAAACTTGGTGGTGCTGCACATATGCGGATGCCAGAGGATGGATGGCACCGGGTCGAGGATGCGTCTTGGTGGTTCAACGAGGGTCGAATAGGAGCCGGACGAAGCTCGTGATGGACGGGGAGAGCAGTCTGGAGGCAGTAGCAGCAATGGTGGCAGCAAGCATGCGAGGCTATGGAGCAGGGCGTGAATGGATGAGGAGGACCTGGATGGGATGAGGAGGAGGTGCTCACGGAGAGGAACTTCGCGGTGGTGCAGAGGTCGCTGATGGAGAAGGTGGCCAAGGCATGGGCGGTGCGGGATGCAGGACGGTGGCTCTGTTGTGGGAGGCGGCAGCGGTCAAATCAAGGTGCGACGGAGCGCCATGGCTGAGGCCGTCCAAGCTCAGCAATGGGGGCGGAGAGCTCGACTTGGAGGCGCAACACGGAGCAGCAGTGGCGACAGGGAGGCGCGGCCATGGGGATCGGGCATGGCACGCGGGAGGAAGAAGCAGGGGAAGGCAAGGAAGGCATGCTCATAGCTGGTCTCCGGCGACCGGAGTCTGGCGGGGTAGGGCGATGGTTCACATCGGGGAGGCCAAGGCGCTCGAACTGCTCTCTCTCTCTCTCTTTCTCTCTGACGGCAGATCGAGGAAGAGGGGATTGGGTCGAGGGGAGATGGGGATCAAGCAGAGCTCTCCCTTGCGGCTAGGGTTAAGAAGAGAGGGTGGTCGGCTGGGCCTTGGCCTTGGTGGGTCGGTCTGGCTGCGGGTGGCCTATTGGGCTTAGGGAGGCCATGGTGGCCTGGGCCAGCTGCTACGAGCAGGCCGAGCTGCGACTGCTCTCCTTCTTCTTCTTTTTCCCAAAAACAGAAAATGTGAAAGAAGAAAAAGGAGAAGGAAGGAAGGTAGAGATAGAATTTGGGCATGGGGATTATTTTCCTGGACTCACAAAAATGAGTTTGACCCAAGAAAATAGAAATGAGCATGGGCGTGAAGTTGAATTCAAACTCATTTGAATTTATTTTGAATGAGTGTGAGAAAGAAGTGGGTATTCGGTAGGTCCAAAATATTGAGAATTTTGGAGGAGCCTCGGTAAATGAAGAAATAATTATCGACAAAGTTTGGGATCAAGAAATGAGATAGAAAAGGCATGGAATTAAATTGCATGTGCGTTTATGGGTGATTCCAATTCAATGGAATGGTTTAATATAGCTCCCCAAATATTGGGAGGATATGTTATAAAGAGAACTCACCATGTGAATTCCCTTGGTTTAAATAGATCGAAAGATCTATGCAATTTATTTAGCTGGGTTTTAGAAACGGGTGCAAGATGACTTGATGCAATGCACATGATGCAAAGATGAATGCAACGAACCAAACAAATCACACGACGAATCTCGGAATCCATGGAAGGCATATGGAGCGCTGGTCTTGGGGCATCACAACTCTCCTCCACTTACAAGAGATCTCGACCTGAGATCTAAGGATGGCACCGGGGAGAAATGGAAGAGGAAGAGGTAAAACAAAGTTGCTTCTTTGACAAACGAGTGAAACCATGAACCTGGAGAGATTGAACAAATTGAAAGAAAGAATACCATGGAGATGAACGAGATTGCAAACACTTTGTTAGCAAAGAGGAACAAGGAACATTACGAGAACCTTGTAGGTTGAAAGACATGAAACACAAGCTTAATGGACAAGAAGAATTTGAAACCATGCTGGTTGAGACGAGCTAGAAAGAATTCAAACAGCACTCCGGTTGAATATAGACAGAAGGAACAGAACATGAACTTGATAAGATGGGATACTCAATGGGAGCAATAACACAATGCCTCCAGAAGAATGGAATGAAAAGAATGGACAAGAAAACAACATGTTCTACCTGAAATGAATTTAAGAGAGCATCCTTAAAAAGAAGGATTGAAGGGAGCTTTCGGAAACAACGAAAAGATGTGATTCACGTGGGCTTACGTAAACATCTCAAAACTTGACAAGAATTCTGCCACTAACGGAAACAATTGCCTGTAGTAGATCGACGAAGAGATGAAAAACTTCTTTCGCCGAGCGGATAACAGAAAACTTGGATCGTTGATAAGCACCATAATAGCAACATTCCTTAGGAAAGACTTTAGGTGAAATCTATACCAAGATAACCTCCAACGAAGAAATTGATTGGTTGAAACAAAGTCCTGAACGAAGAGAAAATGATGGATTTAAAATATCTCATTCTTGACAACTTGTGAATCATGAACCACGAAGGGAAATTGTGAAGAATGACATAACACCATCTCAAAAGATAAGATAGAAAGAATTGCACTTCGAAATGCAACATGAAGAAAACTTGAACTCCTCCAAAAGGAATCTTGAAGAATGCTCCGAGAACGAATGGAATCTTTGATGAACCACCATGTTGAGCCTTCATGAGAACACTGGTTGCAAAAGAATGATCAAACAAAAGGAAAGAGAAGTTGAAAACACAAGGTGAAGCCTTGCAATGATTTAGATGGAGCTACGAAATGAGAAAACTTTGAACTCCAGACAAGAAACATGACTAACTTGGAACCGAGAATTTTAATGAACCTCCGGAATAAGGAATTGAATTTACTCGATGAAACAAGAATAAGAATTACATTATGCTTATGCTTCATCAATTAAATGGATAACCCACAATGGATTTGGCATACTACTTATTCCCGTTGAAAAGGATTGATGATAGATATAGCGCAAACTTGAATAAGGTCTTTGGCGAACCACCGGAAGGAATTGAAAATGAACGTAACAAGGGACGAATCACCGGGAAGAATTAGAAAACAAACGAAGATACTTGGGGAAATATATATACAAGAGAACGAAGAGATCATGAGCTGACTAGAGAATACTTGAACGATGCACCGGATGAATATGGGGATGAACTAAGAGGCGTCAACTTAGAATAGTTGGAGAACGAAGCTGAAAACTCAGAATGAAGAAATCTTCTGAAATGATGGCCTCTAGAGGATAAACTAAAAAGACTCCTGAATTGCTCCGGATGGGTGAAAAGAATTCTCACAATCGAAAACAATTATGAGAGGATGGCGACAAGCTTGAACTATGCATCTTTGGAAGAACGGGTAAGGATTTAAGAGGAACTCTTCTTCGGTCTTCTAAATCCGAGAATGACGATGAGAAACACCACCATGAATTGTTGAGACACTTTGGAATAATGAAGAATATAAAGGTTGAATCAACAACGAAAAGAATTTGAAAGCGATCTTTGAGAATGCATCTGACTGATGAAAATTCATTCTTACGTCAAACTTTGAAAAGAATTTGAGAATAACTCCGTAAAGAATTAGAAGAGTCAGGTAAGATCCTGGAAAAACACATGTGGGTTAGGGTCCACTCAAAGATACACCGTTGAAGTGATTTCTTGAAAAGAGAGATTGCACCAGTTGAATTAAATGGCTTGAATGAGATAACAACCTTGAAATAGCTTGAATTGATGCAAAATGGAATCACGAATCTTCAGAGATATCTTTCAGCACTCAGAAACAAATGAATAGTGAGAAATGAACGATTCAGAGGTGCACTGGCATGGCAAAGCATTTGAATCAGGGAAAGAGGTATGATCAACATTAAAGCTTGAATTTAGTCCACCGAAAAAGAAAAAAGAACGAAGAATGATAAACGTGAAGCTCCTGAGCATCTTCACGAGGAAACACTGGATAAGAACATTGAATGGAAAAATGATGAGACTTATCATGAATAAAATGGATACTTGGTTACGATATATGAGTCCTTGAAGTAACAGGTGGGATGGTGGGAAAACAAAGGCAACTTGGGACGGAAGAAATGAACACCGTTGAGAGAATTGAGAATTGATCTTTCAATTATCGAAAGGATCAGATCAATTTGAAGAGAAGCTCACCGGTTGAAAAGACATGACAATCTTGAATGGATTAGCACTCCCATAGAAATATGAGAACACTCCTTAGGAAAAGGTATGGAATTAACACTTGACATTGAAGCAATCCGAATATCACAACTCAAAACAAAACAAAGGATTTGGCATGCAGAATAAGCCGAAACAAACATATGATAGACCCCATATCGTATCATGTGTCTGTTGGAAGGATATCCTATGTGATACTTGAATTCCCTCGTAAGAACTCCCGAAACTTTCTGGTTATGCAATCTGGTGTTGGGGATACAGGGAGGCACAAATATCTCACACAACTAACAAATCCTACACTCCAACAGTTTCCATCCATCAACACATAACCAAGAAAACCTCGGAAATCATGTACCTCAGACCTTCAAAAACATTTGATATACTAGTTGTGGCAATACATCTGATCTCCCTCCCTAGTACTGGGTGTCTTCAAACTACTCTCACCACAAAGAGTATAGAAGCGTTTTTTATGTCGGCAAACTCTGGTATTCCGGAACTGAAATGATAAACACTGTGAAAAAAACACCTTGGAGCTCAACTCCCCGGGACACTGCCCTAAATGTCAGGAGGCACCAAGATAGAATAGCCATCTCAATAATATCGCAATGATCCAACAATACCCGCGTGATCCTAAAAAAATTGAGTGAAAAAGAGGAGAGTGAAGTCAAAACATCTACGTCAGGAGTCCTCACTAGAGCGATGAAGGGGATAAGAAGTAAAAAGAAATCCCACTCTCCGATATAACTAGACTCAAAAATATTTTTTTCTAGACTCAACAACGGTAGGGGTTAGATCAATCAAGGGGGCTCCTAAGGTCGGTAAGGCTCTGATACCAACTTGTAGCACCCAAGATGTGATTCTATCCCAATCACGTGATGAACTCATGATTGGGGCACAACCGCATTTCGAGCGCATAGCAAGGTGTATATCATTACAACATACCATGTACTGAATAGATGAGAATACAAGGTAAAGGCTTACACTCGCCACAAGCTACAACATGAATACATCAGTTCATCAATACATAGCAATCATCATACAAAAGAGCAGGATTCGACTACGGATGAAAACAAATGAAAAGAAGAACGACATCGACCCTTCTAGTCCCAGGCTCCCGATCCGGAACCTATCCCTTGATCGAAGAAGAAGAAGAGGAACTCCAAACAAGCAAGCATCGCACTCGCGTCAGATCATCGCTTTACCTGTACCTGCAACATTTGTTGTAGTAATCTATGAGCCACGAGGACTTAGCAATCCCATTACCATGGGTATCAAGACTAGCAAAACTTAACGGGTATGGAATGGATAAGTGGTGAGGTTGCAACAAGCGACTAAGCAGTGTATGGTGGCTAACTTACGAGTACCAGAGTAAGATGAGAAACTATGCAACGGTCGCAAACTAGTAATGATCAAGAAGTGATCCTGAACTACTTATGTTCAAGCATAACCCAACCGTATTCTCTTCTCGAACGCACCCAAAAAGAGACAGTCACAGTTACGCACGCGATAGGTGTATTTTAATTGAGTTTAGTTCAAGTCCTTTACAGCCGGATATTAATAAATTCCCATCTGCCATATAACCGCAGGCATGGCTCTTGAAAGTTTAAACCCTGCAGGGGTGTCCCAACTTAGCCCATGACAAGCTCACGATCCGTGGGGACAATGCTCCATCTCGGGACCCTTCGATCAGACTCGGAATCCAGGTGCACAAGACATTTCGACAATGGTAAAACAAGTCCAGCAAGACCTCCCGGCGTGCTGACACCCTGATAGTAGCCACACGTATCTCGTCTCAGGCCACAGCCGGATGGGACAAGCTACGAGTAAAACCAGCCCTCGAGGTTCCCCGAGGTGGCCCCGTAGGCTGCCCGTTTGGGACCAACACCATCAGCACTGGCCCCCCTGTATTATGTTGAATAACAAACCTCGGGTAGCGCTAACTCCCTATGCGTCAAATTTATTATCATGTTTAGTTATTAGGTTGGGCAAATGTTAAAAACCAATGTTGGGCCTTGCTGGAAGAGTTTTATTCAAAGCGAACTGTCAAGAGGGGCCCATAAACCCTCACCGTGTTAGGGACGCAAAAATCAAGGAACATAACATCGATATGACAGAAACTAAGGAGGCAGGAGTGGAACAAAACACCAAGCAAAAGGCTAAGACTTCCACCCTTTATCAAGTATATAGATGCATTAATTAAATAAGAGATATTGTGATATCCCATGATATCCATGTCCCAACATGGAACAACTGCAACTGCACCTGCAACTAGCAACGCTATAAGAGGGGCTGAGCAAAGTGGTAGCATAGCCAAACAATGGTTTGCTAGGATGGTGGAAAAAGGTTAGAGGTTGTTTCATGGCAATGTGGGAGGCTTGATAAACAGGTGGTAGGTAGCGCGACATAGAGATAGCATCGAGACGACTAGCATAGCAAAGATAGTAGTGAGATCCAAGGTGACGGTCATCTTGCCTGAAATCCTGCTAGGAAGAAGACCGAGTCCATGAAGAAGACGAACAGGCATAGACGAACGAGTCCTCACACTCGCAACTTTACCAGAACTATCAAGAAGAAGCAACACCGGAAAGAACCAAACAACATGGTAAACAAGCATCACACAAACATGGCATGATGCACAACCAAGTATGATGCATGTCCAATTTAATGAGTCATGGCATGACAAAGTGCAACAAACAATACTACAAATTAAGTGGAGCTCAATATGCAACGAGTTGCATATTGACAAAACAGCACATTCAATTATTTAATTTGTTGTCGTTTAAGCTACTCAACAATATTAAATGTTGTTAAACATGGCAAGAGATGAAGCATAATTAAACTAACTATTTAGGCAAGTTTAAATGAGGCCGAAAATATCAAACAACAATTCCGGTAATTCCCCATAGGTCATTTAACAATTTAATGCAAACACAATTTTAAACATTTTAAATGTTGTTATCATGATGCGGATGACATATACAAGTTTTTATGCAATTTTATGAAAATGTTGATAAGAGCAATTTATGAAGCATTTGGTCACCATGGCGGAAAGAAAAAGGGTGCCACGGCAACATATCGGTTCCGGTAACTCGATTGAGATACCAATGCAAATGACAAGTGTGCGGATGTGTGGAACACGCAAGAGATGATGGGGGTGATCCCGGTTACCGGGTTCCCACGGGTCGACAGCATGGAAAACGAGGAGGAACATGCAATGACAACTCGTACACGGTGCAAACACGAGCATCTCATACAACACACATGCATTCGTTCACGGGCGTCGTCTCGGCGGTTATACCTTCGAAGCATGCATCATCGAAACGGATCAAGTTCGGTGTGACATAGAGGAAGTAGACGTTCTCGGGATGGTCGTCATGGAAGTAGTGGCACATGGCGACGGTAGTGGAAGTAGTGGTTCACGTTTCATAGTCGTACACAATCGACAGATGCTCGGGGTCGTAGTGAGGAACTTGACGTCCACGGGGTTTTCGAGGGTCGACGGTAGTGGTACACACGTCATCGGGATACTTGTCGGATCCGAGAGGTACTTGGCGAAATGCGCGTCGAAGGTAGTTGTACTTATATTGTCGTGGTACTTGGCGATATCCGGGACGGCCTTGACACATCCGTGCGTAGAGGTACTTGGCAGTTTCGTGTAGTCGGTCTTGCCAGTCTCGGCAACGTAGTTGTACAAGAGCGTCATCGGACTTGTCGAATCCGAACTCTTCGAGGGCCATCCTGGTACTTGGCGCTTGCGGTCTTGATCTTGGCGATAGTTTGATTCTGGGGTCATTTGCATCCACGGTCAACACCACACGGGTGTACAGAGGCAAAACTTGGTGGTGCTGCACATATGCGGTTTCCAGAGGATGGGTGACTCCGAGTCGAGGCTGCGTCTTGGCGGTTCAACGAGGGTCGAATAGGAGCCGGGCAAAGCTCGTGATGGATGGGGAGAGCAGCCTAGAGGCAGCAGCAGCAGTGGCGGACAGCAAGCATGCGAGGCTATGGAGTTGGGCATGAATGGGCGAGGAGGACGTGGATGGGATGAGGAGGAGGTGCTTGCGGAGAGGAACTTCGGTGGTGCATAGGTCGCCGATGGAGAAGGTGGCCAAGGCACGGGCGGTGCGGGATGGCAGGACGGCGGCTCTGTTGTGGGAGGCAGCAGCGGTCGAATCAAGGTGCGGCGGAGCGCCATGGCTGAGGCCGGCCAAGCTCAGCAATAGGGGCGGAGAGCTCGGCTTGGAGGCGTAGCATGGAGCAGAAGTGGTGACAGGGAGGCACGGCCATGGGGATCGGGCGCGGCGCGCGGGAGGAAGAAGCAGGGGAAGGCGAGGAAGGCATGCTCACAGCTGGTCTCCAGCGACCGGAGTCTGGCGGGGTCGGGCGACGGTTCACATCGGGGTGGCCAAGGCGCTCAAACTGCTCTCTCTCTCTCTCTCTCTCTCTCTCTCTCTCTCTCTCTCCGACGGCGGATCGAGGAAGAGGGGATCGGGTCGAGGGGAGATGGGGATCAAGCAGAGCTCTTCCTTGCGGCTAGTGTTAAGAAGAGAGGATGGTCGGCTGGGCCTTGGCCTTGGTGGGTCTGTTGGAAATATGCCCTAGAGGCAATAATAAATTGGTTATTATTATATTTTATTGTTCATGATAATTGTTTATTATCCATGCTGGAATTGTATTGATAGGAAACTCAGATACATGTGTGGATACATAGACAACACCATGTCCCTAGTAAGCCTCTAGTTGACTAGCTCGTTGATCAATAGATGGTTACGGTTTCCTGACCATGGACATTGGATGTCATTGATAACGGGATCACATCATTAGGAGAATGATGTGATGGACAAGACCCAATCCTAAGCCTAGCACAAGATCATGTAGTTCGTATGCTGAAGCTTTTCTAATGTCAAGTATCATTTCCTTAGACCATGAGATTGTGCAACTCCCGGATACCGTAGGAGTGCTTTGGGTGTGCCAAACGTCACAACGTAACTGGGTGGCTATAAAGGTACACTACAGGTATCTCCGAAAGTGTCTGTTGGGTTGGCACGAATCGAGACTGGGATTTGTCACTCCGTGTAAACGAAGAGGTATCTCTGGGCCCACTCGGTAGGACATCATCATAATGTGAACAATGTGATCAAGGAGTTGATCACGGGATGATGTGTTACGGAACGAGTAAAGAGACTTGCCGGTAACGAGATTGAACAAGGTATCGGGATACCGACGATCGAATCTCGGGCAAGTATCGTACCGCTAGACAAAGGGAATTGTATACGGGATTGATTAAGTCCTTGACATCATGGTTCATCCGATGAGATCATCGTGGAGCATGTGGGAGCCAACATGGGTATCCAGATCCCGCTGTTGGTTATTGACCGGAGAGGTGTCTCGGTCATGTCTGCATGTTTCCCGAACCCATAGGGTCTACACACTTAAGGTTCGATGACGCTAGGGTTATAGGGAAAGTATGTACGCGGGTACCGAATGTTGTTCGGAGTCCCGGATGAGATCCCGGACGTCACGAGGAGTTCCGGAATGGTCCGGAGGTAAAGATTGATATATAGGAAGTATGGTTTTGGCCACTAGAAGTGTTCCGGGCATCACCGGTAGTGTACCGGGACCACCGGAGGGGTCCGGGGGTCCACCAGGTGGGGCCACCAGCCCCGAAGGCCTACATGGGCCAATAGTGGGAAGGGACCAGCCCCTATGTGGGCTGGGGCGCCTCCCACCAAGGCCCAAGGCATCCTCAAGAGGAGAGGAGGCAAACCCTAGGCGCAGATGGGCCCTAAGGCCCACCCTAGGTGCGCCCCCCTCTCTCTCCCCCTTGGCCGCCTCCCAGATGGGATCTGGGGGCTGCCGCCACCCCTAGGGAGGGAACCCTAGGTGGGGGCGCAGCCCCTCCCCTTCCCCTATATATACTTGAGGTTTGGGGCTGCCCAACACATGTGATTTGCTCTCCCTGTTGGCGCAGCCCTACCCCTCTCCCTCCTCGTCTCTCATAGTGCTTGGCGAAGCCCTGCTGGAGCCCCGCGCTCATCCACCACCACCACGCCGTCGTGCTGCTGCTGGATGGAGGCTTCCCCAACCTCTCCTTCTCCCCATGCTGGATCAAGGCGTAGGAGACGTCACCGGGCTGTACGTGTGTTGAACACGGAGGTGCCGTCCGTTCGGCACTAGGATCATCGGTGATTTGGATCACGACGAGTACGACTCCATCAACCCCGTTCACTTGAACGCTTCCGCTTAGCGATCTACAGGGGTATGTAGATGCACTCTCCTTCCCCTCGTTGCTAGGTTACTCCATAGATTGATCTTGGTGATGCATAGAAAATTTTGAATTTTTGCTACGTTCCCCAACAGTGGCATCATGAGCTAGGTCTATGCGTAGTTACTATGCACGAATAGAACACAAAGTAGTTGTGGGCGTCGATATTGTCAATTATCTTGCCGTTACTAGTCTTATCTTGATTCGGCGGCATCGTGGGATGAAGCGGCCCGGACCAACCTTACACGTACGCTTACGTGAGACCGGTTCCACCGACTGACATGCACTAGTTGCATAAGGTGGCTGGCGGGTGTCTGTCTCTCCCACTTTAGTCGGATCGGATTCGATGAACAGGGTCCTTATGAAGGGTAAATAGAAATTGGCAATTCACGTTGTGGTTTTGGCGTAGGTAAGAAATGTTCTTGCTAGAAACCTATAGCAGCCACGTAAAAACTTGCAACAACAATTAGAGGACGTCTAACTTGTTTTTGCAGCAAGTGTTTTGTGATATGGCCAAAGGATGTGATGAATGATATATATGTGATGTATGAGATCATGTTCTTGTAATAGGAATCACGACTTGCATGTCGATGAGTATGACAACCGGCAGGAGCCATAGGGGTTGTCTTTATTTTTTGTATGACCTGCGTGTCATTGAGAAACGCCATGTAAATTACTTTACTTTATTGCTAAATGTGTTAGCCATAGTAGTAGAAGTAATAGTTGGCGAGCAACTTCATGGATACACGATGATGGAGATCGTGATGATGGAGATCATGGTGTCATGCCGGTGACAAGATGATCATGGAGCCCCAAGATGGAGATTAAAGCTGCTATATGATATTGGCCATATCATGTCACTATTATTTGATCGCATGTGATGTTTATCATGTTTTTACATCTTGTTTACTTAGAACGACGATAGTAAATAAGATGATCCCTCATAATAATTTCAAGAAAGTGTTCCCCCTAACTGTGCACCGTTGCGACAGTTCGTTGTTTCGAAGCACCACGTGATGATCGGGTGTGATAGATTCTAACGTTCACATACAACGGGTGTAAGACAGATTTACATACATGCAAACACTTAGGTTGACTTGACGAGTCTAGCATGTACAGACATGGCCTCGGAACACAGAAGACCGAAAGGTCGAACATGAGTCGTATAGAAGATACAATCAACATGAAGATGTTCACTGATGTTGACTAGTCCGTCTCACGTGATGATCGGACACGGCCTAGTTGACTCGGATCATGTAATCACTTAGATGACTAGAGGGATGTCTATCTAAGTGGGAGTTCATAAGATGAACTTAATTATCCTGAACATAGTCAAAAGGTCTTCGCAAATTATGTCGTGGCTCGCGCTTCAGTTCTACTATTTAGATATGTTCCTGGAGAAAATTTAGTTGAAAGTTGATAGTAGCAATTATGCGGACTAGGTCCGTGAACTGAGGATTGTCCTCATTGCTTCATAGAAGGCTTGTGTCCTTAATGCACCGCTCAGTGTGCTGAACCTCGAACGTCGTCTGTGGATGTTGCGAACATCTGACATACACATTTTGATAACTACGTGATAGTTCAGTTAAACGGTTTAGAGTTGAGGCACCGAAGACGTTTTGAAACGTCGCGAAACATATGAGATGTTTCGAGGGCTGAAATTGGGATTTCAGGCTCATGCCCACGTCAAGAGGTATAAGACCTCCGACGATTTTCTTAGCCTGCAAACTAAGGGAGAAAAGCTCAATTGTTGAGCTTGTGCTCAGATTGTCTGAGTACAACAATCATTTGAATTGAGTGGGAGTTGATCTTCCAGATGAGATAGTGATGTTTCTCCGAACTCATTACCACCAAGCTGCTAGAGCTTCATGATGAACTATAATATATCAGGGACATATATGATGATCCTTGAGATATTCGCGATGTTTGACACCACAAAAGTAGAAATCAAGAAGGAGCATCAATTGTTGATGGTTGGTGAAACCACTAGTTTCAAGAAGGGCAAGGGCAAGAAGGGATACTTCATGAAACGGAAAATCAGCTGCTGCTCTAGTGAAGAAACCTAAGGTTGAAACCAAACTCAAGACTAAGTGCTTCTGTAATAAGGGGAACAGCCACTAGAGCAGAATTACCCTCGTTAAAATAAGGGTATGTAGATGCACTCTCCTTCCCCTCGTTGCTAGATTACTCCGTAGATTGATCTTGGTGATGCGTAAAAATTTTGAATTTCTGCTACGTTCCCCAACAGGGTCGGCCTGGCTGCGGGTGGCCTATTGGGCTTAGGGAGGCAACGGTGGCCTCGGCTGCTGCGAGCTGGCCGAGCTGCGGCTGCTCTCTTTCTTCTTCTTTTTCCCCAAAACAAAAATGTCACAGAAGAAAAATGAGAAGAAAGGAAGGTAGAGATAGAATTTGGGCATGGGATTATTTTCCTGGTCTCACAAAAATGAGTTTGACCCAAGAAAATAGAAGTGAGCATGGGCGTGAAGTTGAATTCAAACTCATTTGAATTTAGTTCAAATGAGTGTGAGAAAGAAGTGGGTATTCGATAGGTCCAAAATATTGAGAATTTAGGAGGAGCCTTGGTAAATGGAGAAATAATTATCGACAAAGTTTGGGATCAAGAAATGAGATAGAAAAGGCATGGAATTAAATTGCATGTGCGTTTATGGGTGATTCCAATTCGATGGAATCGTTTAATATAGCTCCCTAAATATTGGGAGGATATGTTATAAAGAGAACTCACCATGTGAATTCCCTCGGTTTAAATAGATCGAAAGATCTATGCAATTTATTTAGCTGGGTTTTAAAAAGGGGTGCAAGATGACATGATGCAATGCACATAATGCAAAGATGAATGCAACAAACCAAACAAATCACACGACGAATCTCAGAATCCATGGAAGGCATCTGGAGCGCCGGTCTTGGGGCGTCACAATCATCGAGCTGAACGTGTGTAGAACTCGGAGGTGTCGTACATTCGGTACTTGATCGGTTGGATCACGAAGACGTTCGACTACATCAACCGCGTTAACCTAATGCTTCAACTTTTGGTCTATGAGGGTACGTGGACACACCCTCCCCGCTCGTTGCTATGCTTCTCCTAGATAGATCTTGCATGATCGTAGGTAATTTTTTTGAAATACTACGTTCCCGAACATTACAATGTTTAGTAGCTGCTTGAACTTTGGAGGTTGTAACACCCCAAAAATTTGAACATGTTTTGTTTATTAAAAAGTTTGCCAGGTAATTAAAATTTTCATTTTCTGGATTTCCTTTGATTTCAGAACCATTATTTTCTTTGATATTGTGGAGTTTCTACCAAGTGGAAACTTTCCAAATGTGTTTTTGGACTTATGAACCCTCTCTAGAAAAAAAACATTTCCTTTGTTAGTGGATTTAATTATATTTTTATTCTCCCCTGATCTTTATTTCTTTAAAAATGGTTTCCCATGGTTTTAGGGTCCCATTTGAACTACAACCCTTTTATAAGTTTATTTAAAATTTCAACCAAAATTTGGGGATGTCATGTGATGTTTTTAAATCACTTTTATGCAAAAATATATTTCACTTATTGGATATTTTGAGCTCTACCCCAAGTTTTCAAATCTGGTCTAGTTGGCAATTTTGCACTACAACCTATTTAAATACTTCATTAATATTTCCACCAAAAACTTGGAGAGGTCAGTAGATGCTTATAATTCAACTTTATGCAAAAACCCAGTGATGTTCTTTGAAATTTTTGAGTGAATCATCCTCATCTTCATTCCGGCCTCGCTTGGCATTTTCTACTGCAACCCTAATTATTTTTGCTCTAGTGACCATGTGCTTTCTCCTGCTTATAAACCATCCCACAAAACCCTTAAGTCCAGGAGGTTGGACTCATTGGAGCATTTTTGGTTCATGAAACAATGTCATTTACCTTCTGTCCAGAACTGAAGTTTTGCAAAACTTGCACTAGCAAGTTTCTAGATTTGACCAACTAACCTTGCCATCCTCTCCTACATCTAAAGAGACTATGATCTGGAGATTTGGGCCACCCCAAGAGTTTCCTAGATGCCATTGGCATTCTGTCAAACACCTTGAGTGCATGGACAGCTTTGACATGATTTTTGTCTTTGCATTGTGACCTTGCACCTCTGGACAAACTAACATGCCCACTAAGCCCCTATATGACTCTAACCTAGATCTGTTAAATCCCAACCTCACCCAAGACCTCTAGCACGCCCTGGCATTGCATCGAACACATAGCGTCCGTGCGCTGGGCGCGCCCAGAGCGTGCGTTTTGCACGTGCGTGCGCCCGAGCCGCCGCGTTGCGCCCCTGGCCCTTGCTCGCCTGCAGAGCCACGCTCGCCCTCGTCCACACGTCGGAACCCTCCAAGCCAGCCCCTGGAGCCCTACAGCGCCGCCGTCAGGTCGGCCACGGCAGCTAGCGGCCGGCCACAGCAGCCTCTGCCGCGGACGGCGCCGCCCGAGCCACCCTCGCTTGCCAGCTGCCCCCTGAAGCAGCTCAAGCTTATCCGCAAGCTTGTCCGCAAGCGGTCGTCGCCGCTACATCCCCCTGCTACTACAGAATGGCGGTCGTCGGCGATACTATCCATGGCCGCCGCGAACCGACATGGCTATGCTATATAAGGAGCCCCCGAGCTCGTCCAGGCCCTCAAGCAACCTCTTACCACCTCTCTAGAGCCCCCCATAGCCAGAGAACGACGGGAGGAGGTCGTCTTCCTCACCTCCGACGGGTTCGGCCACCGCCACGCTCCGGTGAAATCCGGCCAAGACCGAGGCCCCAAACCCCTCCCGTGCTTCCATCCTTCTACCCTCGACCTCGCAGAGCTGCCCAACCCCTCAAACGCAACCCAGAACCACCGCAGCCTAGAACCCCAAATTCACCCGAAGCTTCCTCCGCCGCGGAGCTCGCCGCCGGCGACTCCCTCCGTCTCCGCCGGCCAGTCGACCACCGGGAGGACCGCCTTGGGCTGGTGGATCCATCCCTGCCCTCGGATGCCCTCGAGGAGCCACCGTTCGCCGGCGAGGATCGCCGGAGCTCCGCCGCCGTTCGGCCAAAGGAGAGCGAAGGCGGGGGACGACTGGTCAAACCTAACCAGTGGGCCCAAGGGACCCACTGTCAGTGACTCAGCCCCGCCTCCACGTGTTTTAAGTGGAAGCGCAAAACCTAAAGTACGTTTTCTCTGCCCGAGAGCGTATTCGTATTTGAAACGTTTTCTTTTTCTGTTTTATTTTAAAAAACAGAGTTTGATTGAAGCTTTGACTGGCTATATCTTTTTAAATAAAACTCCAAATGGATTGATTCTTTTTCCTACCTCTCTAAAATTTCACCTAGTTTATTTTAAGATTTATTTCAAAAATAATTAGGACAACTTTTTGTACTGTTTTTAAAGTATGCGTTATTTGAATATTTCTTTTAAATAGGAATTTGGAGGGGAGATTATAACTTGCAAAAGTTTTGGAGGGCACCTCACCTCTCCACACCTGGAAGGTAAGCATTCTGAACCCTGGCATAATATTGTCTTGCGTTGTTGATACGGTTGCAACCCCATCTTGTCTCGGAGATTTCGTTATTCTATGCGATGATACGATCATAATGCATATTGATGATTTCATGCTGTTGGCATTTGATATGTTTGTGATAGAAATCCCCCCTCATATGCCTCTCATGCCTACCGGGAAGGATCCGGGAAAGCCTCTGTCTTGGGTAGACACGAGCTTGTCCCTCGTCGAGACGATTATGACCGGTGGGGCATGGGGGGGTATGATGAGTGGTGGTTCTGTCTGATGGATGTGAAATATAATTCTTGAGCTAACCATGCAGGAATGCTTAAACCTCCCGAGTCGACCGTAGATCGAGTCTTATTCCAGTAACCCCCACACTTGTTTCGTGCTGCCACTTGTCCCTGCCGTAGGTAGGGTACGGTTCAGTAAGTTGTCAACCCCTGTCCTAGCACACACCGTGCAGAGAGGCCATGGTGGAAGATACTGGCTGCATCCGATAGGCATGCCACCTGGTTTGGGGGCATGGGTATTTCTGGTTGGGACCGAGAGGGGGGAACCCCTTAGATCGCGCGATATAAGTTTGATCCCATGCTAAGCGAGGTTGTAGCCTCCCCACTTAGAGTTTTGCTTAACGGGTGTCGTGGGTGATTCCAGACACGAGTAAAGTTAAGCTGGTGTGTGCGAGTCAGGGGTGTTTTCGACTAAAAGACCGTAGACGGAATTAGTTCCGATGGACTAAAGGAATCTGTTACTCGTGGGTAAAGAGTACACCCTCTGCAGAGATTATATCTATTCGAATAGCCGTGTCCATGGTTAAGGACTACAGTCTGGGATGGGTCAAGTGTCGGTCTTCGGAGGAAAAACTACTAAACCAGAACATTGATTATGACCTGTGACATATGATGATTATGATTATTATTATTATGGACTAATCAATTCTATTATTTGAAATTAATGAGTATCCCTGGGACGGTTCCACCTCCTGGATATTCAATGTGATTATTTTTATATATAAGACCTTTATGCGGTGTCGCTCAGATGCCCGACTGTGGCATGCTTCATATTATTATCCTTTCGAGGCGTCGCTTCAGACACCCGATCGGTGCTTTCCATTTCTACTCCCTGATTGTTTACTCATGTTTTATTTGAATGATCTGCTTGCGTGCATCATGAACCTTGTTTCATAACTGACGAAGTGATCATAGAATATTTCAAAACATGATTATCAGTGGCTATATTATACCTGTGTTCTTAATGTTTGCGAGTACATTCAAAGTACTCACTGGCTTTTCCCTGGCTATTGTCTTGGCCAGATTTCTTGCATGGAGAGGAGCGTTGTGATGACAGCCCCGGAACCTACGCAATGGTGATAGCAGCCTCGCGAAGATAGGAGTTATCCTGGTCAGCTATTCCTGTGGGAAATGGAGTCCCATAGACGCTGATGATCCGCAAACCGCTTCCGCCATCAACCACTAGAAACCTTTTTGCTGTACTCATAGGCCGGAATGGTCTTGTACTACATATGATGTACTTTGCTTGGAGTTTATGTATCAAGTTGGTGCCTCATCAGCTAACAGTAACCCTGGGGCTGGTGAGCACAAGGGCCATTTTCTGGGAAATTTATATCCCGAAAATCCGGTCCTGACAGAGGTGCTCTACATTTATGTTTTGCGGTCTCAGAAAGGGCTAGGGAGATACCAAAATTGTCATATTATATCATGGTTGTTTTGACAACATGTTGCCGTTTGAGATATCTTATTATTGCTCGCTAGCTGATTATGTCATTGATATGAGTTAATATAATCTTTAAGAGTTATTGTCGGCATGGTTAGTTGTAATGTTGGCTGAAAACCTGGGTGTTGTTTAAGTTTATTTATGCAAACAAGAGCAAAAGAGTTCGTAAAAGTTTTTCTTTTTCACTTTCAGTTTATGAATTGAATTTCTTGAGGACAAGCAAATGTTTAAGCTTGGGGGAGTTGATACGTCTCCAATGTATCTACTTTTCCTAACGCTTTTCCTCTTGTTTTGGACTCTAATTTGCATGATTTGAATGAAACTAACCCCAGACTGACATTGTTTTCAACAGATCTACCATGGTGTTGTTTTGTGAGAAATAAAAGTTCTCGGAATAGAACGAAACTTTACGAGAATTTTTTATATAATAAACAAGAATTTCTGGAGCCAAGACCTACCGGAAAGGGGCACCTGGGTGGGCACAACCCACCAGGGCGCCCCCCCCTCTCCTGGCACGCCCAAGTGGGTTGTCCCCACCTGGTGGCCCCGCAGACCCTGAAACCGATGCTATAAAATCCTATTCCAGAAAAAAAACCCAGGGAGAAAGAATTATCGCGATCCACGAGATGAAGCCGCCGTCACCTCCTGTTCTTCATTGGGAGGCCAAATTTGGAGTCCGTTTGGGGCTCCGGAGGGGGGGGGGGATCTTCGTTCTTCATCATCACCAACCCTTCTCCATCGCCAATTCCATGATACCCCCCTCCGGGAGTGAGTAATTCCTTTGTAGGCTCGCTGGTCGGTGAGGAGTTGGATGAGATTCATCATGTAATCGAGTTAGTTTTGTTAGGGCTTGATCCCTAGTATCCACTATGTTCTAATATTGATGTTGCTATGACTTTGCCATGCTTAATGCTTGTCACTTTGGGCCCGGGTGCCATGATTTCAGATCTGAACCGTTTATGTTATCACCATTATATCCATGTTCTAGATCTGATCTTGCAAGTTGTAGTCACCTACTACGTGTTATGATCCGGCAACCCCGGAGTGACAATAGTCGGGACCACTCCTGGTGATGACCGTAGTTTGAGGAGTTCATGTATTCACCGTGTGTTAATGCTTTGTTCCGGTTCTCTATTAAAAGGAGGCCTTAATATCCCTTAGTTTTCAATAGGACCCTGCTGCCACGGGAGGGTAGGACAAAAGATGTCATGCAAGTTCTTTCCATAAGCATGTATGACTATTTACGGAATACATGCCTACATTATATTTATGAGCTGGGACTAGTGCCGTATCGCCCTAGGTTATAACTGTCTCATGATGAATATCATCCAACAAGTCACCGATCCAATGCCTACGAATTTATCCTATATTGTTCTTGCTAAGTTACTACTGCTATCGTTAGTGTTACACTTGCTACAAAATTACTGATATCACTATTACTGTTACCGTTGTTGCTGCTACTATTATCAAAACTATCATACTACTTTGCTACTGATCACTCTGCTGCAGATAATTAATCTCCAGGTGTGGTTGAATTGACAACTCAGCTGCTAATACCTTCAAATATTCTTTGGCTCCCCTTGTGCCGAATCTATAAATTTGGGTTGAATACTCTAACCCTCGAAAACTGTTGTGATCCCCTATACTTGTGGGTTATCAAAGTCCTGCCATGGAGTTTGTTCCTCGGGATCAGGGTTGTAACATCCCGAAATTCTAAATTTTGGAATGTTATATTAAATAAATAGTTTTGATTGATTTTTTGATTGTGGTGTGGTTGCTTGTGTAAAATTGAGTGAAATTTGAAACTTTTTGAAAGTTAAATGAGAGGGAATGAAATGACTTTCCCCAAAATTCACCCTGCATTTTTGATCTCAATGAATTCAAATTCATTTCATCACAAAACCCTAGAGTGAAGATGATATGACTTCTTCCATTTAATAAAATGAAAAGGGTTTTGAAAAGATTTTGAATTCCATCTGGAAATATTTCAAATACAAATTTTTTTTGCAACTCAATGAGTTTCATGAGAGAAGATAAAATGACTTCTTCCAATTCTAAGAAAGAGAGTTGGAAGTTTCAAAGAATCAAATTGAAAGTCCCTTTGAAATTATTTTCAATTTGGAGTTATTTGATTTTTATTCAAATTATTTTTCTCCAAAAATAAAATATATGGAAAAAGGGTAAAATGATTCCCTACAGTAGAAAAGTGGAGAAAACTAAGTTCGAAATCATTTTGGTATTTTAAAATATTTTTATTTGGTTTTTAAATGAACCAGTAGCACTATTTGCTTTATTTAATTTTTAGTGGAATTAATTTGCCACTGAAAATATGTTCATCTTTTAGAAAATATTTTTCTGAAAATTTGATATATAATATGCCTATATAAAATTTTATTTTATTTCTATATAATATTCCGTTTTTATTTTTTTGAATGCGCGTACGCCGTGACTATATGTCGCCCATATGCGCAGTGTAGTCGCAGCAGCGCCCCACTTTTTTTTCCTACATGGGCCAGGCCTAGCCAACAATTTTCTTTTTAGTTTCTTTCTTTTTTCTTGTTCCTTTGGCTGAATAAAAAAAACTGCAGCGTGTGCGCGGCCGGCCCGTGGTGCTTTTTAGCCTATGCGATTCCCTTCGTTTTATTTGTTCCTCTATGTTTAGTCCCATATTTCCTAGCCTTTTATCTTTAAACCTTTTTTCCATCTATAAATATAGACCCATAGAGCCTCTAAAAATCATCTGATTCAGGTTAAATCAATATTTTGGTTTGACTAGATTCACTAAAGATATATATACTTCTCCTCTCCAGCGGGAATTCTGAAAGTCATCTCCTCTTTCCGAAGTCGTCTTTTCTCTCTAACTTGTAAAGGTATCTTTCTTCGTACTTTTTTTATACTTCCATAGCTTATTATTTTTAGACTAATGTACGGTAAAATAATTAAATTTATAAATTAGTATCTGTATTTATATATTAGACCTATAATTATTTTAGCCGTAACTATTTTTCTTTCATAAAACAGCTTGGCCCTAATTTTTTTCAAATAGCCATAACTTTTTACTCGTTCATCCAAATTAGATAAACCAATGCCTACATTTTCGTCTTGATTCCATCTATACTGAATCTATCAAATAAATTTTTTGCAAGTTTCAAATTTCAAATTTTATTCAGATTCATATTCAAACTTGTTTTGATCATATCTTTTTATCCGTAGCTCCGTTTCCGATGAACCCAACTACATCGGATTCATATTGAAGTAATCTTTCCGTTCGCACAATTGGTGTCATCTTTCCAACATATAATTTTGATCTTAGCCAGTTACTCTACTAGTCCACCAAAGAGTTGTTACACAACATTCTAAGCAGATTCAATGCTATGTTGAATTACTTGATCTGTTATTTTCAATCTAGTAATTTATTTTCCTACATATTCATATTGACTTCCTACATCGAGTAGCATCATTAGTTTCAACTTGTGATCTTTTCAAATTTGAACGATTCAAATTTGAACTCGAAGCTTCACTTGATCATATCTTGTAAACTGTAGCACTTTTTCAATTGATTCCTTTTTCAAATTGAATCCCTAGGCGTAATCTAACATCTTGAGCCATCACCACCCTTTTTCACCGAAATTAGGATCCGATCTTGCAAAATAATTTGATTTGGTTCTTTTGGAGTTTTTGCAATCTTCCTTTGCATTTTTTGGGTCTTTGAGTGATTGCTTATGTGTGGATAAAATTGCTTACTGACAATAGATTGATTGGAGTGTGACGAGTAGAACTATCTGAAATTTATGAGTGAATAATCTTCATCAATAGTACAAGGCAAATTCACACCTTGATCATACTTTTCTATACCCAATTTTACTATGCATTAGTTTCACCCTCAACGATTGCTTGAGTAGGATTGGGAACATGTGGTTTTGCTATGTAGTTCATGAGGTAGGAACCTATGAACCTTGAAACCCCCCGGGGTTGTTCGTTGTCATATATTGCTTAGCCATGCTCGTAGACGGGGATTGGTATGTGAGATTCATGCAAGTTGTGAGAAATAATGATTAAGGGTAACTTAAGGTGGCAACATTAACACACATCTTGGTAGAATGGTTGGGGCACTCTGGAGAAACCAGTGCTTGCAAAGGGAATCCCGGAGTACCCGTGTGATTACCCTATGGAATGCCACCCAGGCTCAAAGGGATCATATGACATTTCATGCCTAGAAACTTACGTGTGCAGCCAAGCCATTATGGGCTCCGACATAGTTGACTAAGTTGTGGGAAACATTTCCATGGTAGCCTGGTTCCCTGGAAGCTGCCGATTAGTGGTGCTTTGAGGTTCATGCTGGCCAAGATTTCGATGCAACCCAACTAATCAAACGAGTCAATTTGGTCCCACACACCCTGCCTGGGGATGCGAGCTACCAAACACGTCCTAGATGGGAGCTCCTATTTATCGCTCTATGCAACAAATTGGCGGGAAAACGCATAGGGCCCCACCCTCGACTGGGCCGACCATGTAGCAACAATAGTGACCAATGTTTTCGCAAAAAAAAGCAATAGTGACCAATGAACCGACTATTGTAGCGACCCTGGTTATTATAGCTGGCCAAATGGGCTGGGGCTGGCATGCCGACCCGCAAGCACGCTGGCACGACACGTGATGGGCCAGGCCCGACACGCTCTAATCGGGCCGTGCCAGGCACGCGGCCCGCCTTGGGCCATGCCTGGGCCTGAAGGCTGGGCATGCGGGCCGGCATGGCACGGCCCGTTTATATTTTTTACTTTTTATCCAGATTTTTTATATAACACATAAAAACAGCCCAACAGGCCAAAATCAGCCCAAGAAACAACCTAGCAGGCCATCAGTCTAGTGGGCCAGCGTGCCTGGCGTGCCATCGGGCCGACCCGTTTGGCTCCTGGGCCGTGCTTGGGCCGGAGGGGGCAGAACGCGGGCCGGCACGGCACGGCCCGACTAATAATCGTGCCATGGCGGGCCGGGCCATGCCAGGCACGATTAAGATGGGCTGGGCCGTGCCATGCCGGGCCGGCCCATTTGGCCAGCTATGCTGGTTATTGTAGCTACAATATTTTTTTTCTAGTATATGTTTTTCCTTTGGTCCTCTAAAAACAATCATGAAGACAATTATTTTTAAATGTTTGGAAATATTTTGGAATTTTTAGATGTTTTCTAAAAATTGTGAACATTATCTAAAAAGTTTATGTTTTTTTCGAAAACGTGAACATGTTTCAAAATGTTTTGATTTTTTTGAATAACACATTTTTGAGAAAACACGGTTTTTAAACGTGAACATTTTCTAAAAATACAAACATTTTGAAAATTGTGAACAATTATTTAAAATTTGAAGAACTTCAGAAAACACAAATATTTTCTAAAATTTGTTTTTTGTCAAACATTTCTTTTTAAAACGTTGAACTTTTTTTGAAATTTCACACAATTTTTTGAAATTATGAATGAAAATCCAAACGTTTTTAAAAATTCTACTTGGTTTTTTTAAAAATTTGAAGAACTTATGAAAACACAAATCTTTTTGAAATTACACACTTTTTTTAATATGAGCATTTTTCAGAGACAGGAAATCTTTTGAAAATTCTAAACAAATTTGGAAAAGGGTAAAAATAAATGAAAACCCATAAAGACAATAACAGGAAAAGAGAAAATGAGAAAAGAGCGAACAAGAACCTTCTAGAAGATTCTAAAACCGGATCCATGTAGGCTACATGATGCCTCCTGATTGAGCCAGCCCGTGTACCCTTGTCCACTCGCTTTGCGTGTGCGATTGGTCGTCAATTTGCCGCAAGGAGCAGGAAGTAGGGATTGCCATCCCAGATGACTCCACGGACACGCGCCAGCCCGGTCGTGGCTATAGCTCGCTTGTAGCCAGTTGCTTGTAGCGAGTTGGAAGGACAGATTGCCTACAGCGCTTCTATATATGGGCCAGGCAGCCCATTGCTCCAGGGAGTCCGTGACTCTGTTCCCTGCCACGCGCAAATCACGTGTACATGTCTAAAAAGTGTACTTGTTATTTTTCCTCTCTTAGATATTTTTGTTTTTTATATTATGAAAAGTATAAATACAAATATTCCCAAAATTTAATTATGTCCATTGTGAATTTGAGAAAACATAGTCGTTTTTTTGTAAACCTTACTGTAAAGAAATATTCACAACATTAAAAAAGTGTTCATGGCATTTAAAATATCTTCATGCGTTTCAAAAACTATATGTGACATTTAAAAAATGTTATACAATGTAAAAGATGATTGTGTAAATCTAATTGTTTTTTGCGTAATTGTAAAATACTATGTTTCAGATGTATACGAAGAACTTACAATGTTTATGGAAAAATAGATATCAAAGCATGTATTTGAAAGAAAATGGCAATCATGTATTTGAAAATGTTGTACATGTATTTGAACTAACATTCTACATACCCTATAGTTGATTAGGCAATGAATGGCAAAGAAAAGCGAGAACAATAATGTGTTCACATTTTTTTCTTGATTATTTCAGTAGACTAATAATCTCTTAAACTATCTAATTTTCCCCCTTACCATGCCAATAATCATCTAGTGTGCTTCAACTTGGGTTTCTACCTAAACACTATAGTGGCTAATCTAAGTAATGACATGTATAGAGATCAAAAGTAGTGCAAATAGAGAAACAAACTTCTACATGTAAACAATGATCACTCTTAAAGAGTTGTTGCTTTAGAACATATATACCATTGTTCTTTGCTTCAGCATCACACATGACCAAAGACAACCAATGCCATGGGGTAACAGCACCAAGGCTTACAGAGACCATGTACAGCTACTGCACACACAGAGACACAACCTTTACGTCGCTGGATCAAAGAAGTGACCAGAGACAACACCAGTGCAGCAGTAGCAGTCAGCAAAGCAAGTCACTATCCACCATCTCGCTTCGCTTGCTCAAAGACTCCTGCCACATGTGTCCACTAGTTCAACAAACATCCTACTACAAAATTTGAAAACGATATCTTTTTGTACATGAAGTGTTTGACTGTCTTCACCATTATCAGCGTACATGTTACTCAGAATTTAGTATACTAAATGCTAGGCCAAACCAGAGTTGCAAGTCACCTACAGGATACTTGAGCTCATAACTCTTGAGAACCTTCTCACTGGATGAAATGTTCCAAGTCAACAACAGGAAACAAAATTTGCACCGCAGGCAACAGCTAGCTAGTTGATAAAAAAAGAACGGTAATGCATAAGAAAAAGTTACAGCCACGAGAAGATTTTTTGCTCTGTGTAGCACTAGGCAAATTGAAGATCAGGTCCTGAAATAAGTAATCAATGGATCCTGATACAAGATATTAGAGAGTTGTTGGCTGCAACAAGTAAGTGAAAAAAATCCTGGAACAAGTAATCGTACAACTGAAAGGCGTTATCAAGATTCACCATTTGGTTCGAATGATTCTTTGGTGAGCAAGAATCTGAATGAGCACGTAGCATACTGACAAACAAATACAGCTAAGTGAAAGGCATTGTTTCAACTAGGAGATGACAAATACTGCATACCTCAACCTCCTTAAGGAAATCGGAAAGCATGCGTCAATTACCTCATTTAAAAGTGTAAGATCTTGCATTGACATAATAGAGAAGAAACAGGGCTGAAGATGCACATACAAATACTCTTTCTTAAAATGCTAACTGTAAATTGTCGAACTATTGCTAGTAAAAAACTATGCAAAAGGCTCAAGTAGTCCAGGCATATATTCGGAATTTAGACTTTCACCAAAGGTGCTGGTTTCTCGCCAAGCAGGTGCCTCCTTTTTCTCCATATGTCCAGAGCTTCAGATATTATAGTCCCACACAAATACTGGAAGTGCGTACAACAGAATTGATGATTCAGGCCAAAACAACATTAGAAATGTACTGCTAAGGCTTGATGTCAGTATGTCACACAAATATCTTAACTTAGAAATGGCGAAACACCAAGTCGATACCTATACAGATCACATCATACAATTCCTATCAAAGAATGCATGCTCGGAAGTTTGTATCATACATTCCTACTTATTCATTTTCTTCTGTTTCTTGACACGCTAACAAAATAGATATTTCTGACAGTAATTAGAGAACATTAAATATATCGATGAATTCAGATGAACAATAGAGTACCCAGCGTGTCCAATGGTACCATGCAGCCATCTATCCGAGTAGTTCATACTGGTCTAAAGACAAATGTTCACACTCGCTGCCGTTGGTGGCCTGACTGCATGACCATGAGAATATCCATGTCTCTGAGCAAGCGAAGCGAGATGGTCATACAAATGTTCTGTTCACACACAGGCTTAGTGCACGGCCATGAGAATATCCGATCATATGAGCCATGCCGGCGACATCAGGTCTCAAAATATTATATGACCATTGCTCCACGGAAACAGAAACAATAACTGAGGGGTAGTGCACGCTTATCATCTTCAGGACAATTGCACTTACTAATATAATTCTTAGTATGATCACTTATTCCAAGTTCTCAAGGGAAAATTACACTTACTGATATAATTCTTATTTCCCGGTTTCTATCTCTAGGTCTGAGGCATCATCATCAGTGCCAAGATGGTTAAAATTAATGCTGATGCTGTAGTGTTTCATTGATGATCAAATGATGGGCGTGGGGGTGGTGATTACATGGCCATGAGGGTGATGTCCTGGCTACCTTTGACCACACTCAACGCGTCACCATCCCAGAGTTGGCTCAAGCAATAGTGGTTTGACCAGGCCTAGAACAACTGATTTGGTCTCAGGCACAGAACTGACTGACAGAAATATGTAACCAAACACTGACTGGCATAGTAAACTGAATCCAGCTAAAAAGAAATCTGTAAGTAATCCAATCTTAAGAAGAAGGGCAACCAGATGAAATAACACATTAAGCTTCAACAAAAAAGCTCAAATCACAAAGCATCAACTAGACAAGGATGATAACACCAAGCGAAACATCAACTTGACGCTAATGATTCAGTTTGACAAGTAATGACCACTGACCACGATAGGTTTTCTTCTTCCCCCAAACATAACCACTGACCCAAGATGTTCGCCGACAGGTCAAAATGGTGCACTTCTTACCATCATACTGCTTGTTTTTCTCCAAAATATTAGCAAGTCATGTCAAATCCTGCAAAGGAACAACAGAACGCATAGTTCAGTATATGAGACTCTGGATCATACCCAAAAAAAGCACTCTGTAACAGAATGTGGCAAGAAAGAAACAACATCTGTAGCGACACTGGCTCACAGGCAAAAAAAAAAGATATACTACCAGAATTTGCCAAGAACAACAAAACCAACAATTTCGGCACTGAAACTATCCCAGGCAAAAAAATCACTTGTAAAATGTGCTAGAAACAAAAGAAGCACCAGCAATAAATTTGTATGTACAGTGCAGTGTGAGTTGGAAAGATTGAATTTTGTATAGAATGCATTTCAATATTCACATTCAGAATTCAAATGTCCCAGGAGAGATAGTTAGCTGCTCATGGAAAGACATAAATCTTCTTGATTAGGCATTACAGAATTGTGCACTGAAATTCAGCTACTTATATAATTTTGATTTTGGATAAGAATCACAAGGTTGGACTTGAAGATACAAAATGGTAGTAAGACAAACCTGAGGTGATAGCTGAGGAGCTTCATTCGACTGGGTCCCAACGGCTCCAAGTCAGCAAGGAACTCATGTTCTGGGAGATTCGCTGGCAAAGTCACCATCTGGCCGGTGAGTTCCATGCTGTGGCGGAATGGATATGCAAATTCAATTAAATCCAAGAATGAGAAAAACTGGCATGATTACCATGCTGAGAAACTAGACGCTTTTGTCCTACCCATACACTTGTGTGGATGACCTGGAGATTATAAACCATTTTAATTTAAGTCAGTCTTCTAAGTTGTGATGCTCCGCAGTTATGCCATAATTGCAAGAAAACTAGAGCTAAAAGCAAAAGAAAGGGAACAAACCTTCAAAAATAGTTGGTTGACCAGTTCTTGGATTGAAAATAAAGATGGCACCATTGATTGGTTTGGTTGTCAGGATACCCTCGAAGGTTTTGTCAATGGTAACTCGATAGACATTTGTCATCCACAGAACGTATGATTTGATTTCTGAATATCCCTCTGTAGTTCTGTTAAGACAGATATGGCTCGATGGGTTCAGATGAATACAACTGAAGACCCTTTCTTATTCTCTCCCTCGGCACATACATAGCAGGATTTGGCTGTCAAAAGAGAAAATAAACAAGCATGTCATTTATTAAATAAGATTTTTTACTACAACAGGGATATTGCCATAATGCTAGGTTTGCTACAGCTAGCATGTTATTACCTTCATGATCTTGTTCATTGCTTGTTGGAGGAGGGGCTTTGACCCGGGCTAGGGAACCAGTTAATATTCTAGCTGAACCTGGAAAATGGAAACCTACCATAGGGTAAATCTTCTGTTGGGGATTTGATTAGGCCCAGAGCGCTGTGCATTTGTCAGCCTTTTGTACTTGATTGATTCCTCAAAACCTGAAGCCTTCTCCCAAAACAAACCCTCCCAAGTAGGGAAATATAGTAGTATGTTCCCTTAAATAAGGTATGTTCCAGGATACCTTCCACACCACCAAGTGCTTGGATGACGTTGATGACCCACAAGTATAGGGGATCTATCGTAGTCCTTTCGATAAGTAAGAGTGTCGAACCCAACAAGGAGCAGAAGGAAATGATACGTGGTTTTTAGCAAGGTATTCTCTGCAAGTACTGAAATAAGTGATAACAAATAGTTTTGTGATAAGATAAATTATAACGAGCAACAAGTAACAAAAGTAAATGAACCGCAGCAAGGTGGCCCAATCCTTTTTGTAGCAAAGGACAAGCCGGAACAAACTCTTATAATAGGAAAAGCGCTCCCAAGGACACATGGGAATATCGTCAAGCTAGTTTTCATCACGTTCATATGATTCGCGTTCGATACTTTGATAATTTGATATGTGGGTGGACCGGTGCTTGGGTGTTGTTCTTACTTGAACAAGCGTCCCACTTATGATTAACCTCTATTGCAAGCATCCGCAACTACAACAAAAGTATTAAGGTAAACCTAACCATAACATGAAACATATGGATCCCAATCAGCCCCTTACGAAGCCATGCATAAACTAGGGTTTAAGCTTCTGTCACTCTAGCAACCCATCATCTACTTATTACTTCCCAATGCCTTTCTCTAGGCCCAAATAATGGTGAAGTGTTATGTAGTCGACGTTCACATAACACCACTAGAGGCTAGACAGCATACATCTTATCAAAATATCAAACAAATACCAAATTCACATGACTACTAATAGCAAGACTTCTCCCTTGTCCTCAGGAACAAACGTAATTACTCACAAAGCATATTCATGTTCATAATCAGAGGGGTAATAATATGCATATAGGATCTGAACATATGATCTTCCACCAAATAAACCAACTAGCATCAACTACAAGGAGTAATCAACACTACTAGCAACCTACTAGCACCAATCCCGGACTTTGAGACAAGAATTGGATACAAGAGATGAACTAGGGTTTGGAGATGGGATGGTGCTGGTGAAGATGTTGATGGAGATTGCCCTCTCCTGATGAGAGGAGCGTTGGTGATGACGATGGTGATGATTTCCCCCTCCCAGAGGGAAGTATCCCCGGCAGAACAGCTCTGCCGGAGCTCTAGATTGGTTCTGCCAAGGTTCCGCCTCGTGGCAGCGGAGTCTCGTCCCGAAAAGTTCCTTCTGATTTTTTTCTCATCGAAAGACTTCATATAGCAGAAGATGGACGTCGGAGACCCACCAGGGGGCCCACGAGGTAGGGGGCATGCCCTAGGATGGGGGGCACGCCCCCACCCTCGTGAGCAGGGTGTGGGCCCCCTGGCCTTCATCTTTGGCGAGGATTTTTCTTTATTTATTTTAACATGTTCCGTGGAGTTTCAGGACTTTTGGAGTTGCGCAGAATAGGTCTTTAATATTTGCTCCTTTTCCAGCCTAGAATTCCAGCTGCCGGCATTCTCCCTCCTTATGTAAACCTTGTAAAATAAGAGAGAATGGCTATAAGTATTTTGACATAAAGTGAAATAACAGTTCATAATGCAATAAATATCGATATAAAAGCATGATGCAAAATGGACGTGTCAACTCCCCCAAGCTTAGACCTCGCTTGTCCTCAAGCGAAAAGCCGATAACAATAAATATGTCCTCATGTTTAGAGGTAGAGGCGTCGATAAAAATAAAATACGGACATGAAGGCATCATGATTATTCTCATAACAGCAACATATATAGATTTTGTCATATGATTACTTATGTTTAAGTGATGATCTATTCACAATGCAAAAGTATAAATCATAAACCTTATTGGGCTCTGACAAACTATAATCTCAGTCATTGAAGCAATTGCAATTTATCATAACATCGGAAAGAGTCTATGTCAGAGCTAAAAAGCAAGTCCACATACTCAACTATCATTTAGTCCTTCATAATTGCTAACACTCACGCAATACTTGTGGTTATGAAGTTTTAATCGGACACAGAGAAAGATAGGGGCTTATAGTTTTGCCCCACAACCTTTTACCTCAAGGGTAATGTCAACAATAATAATTCATGCTCCCCTATATCCAATTAGATATATATATATATATATATATCATGTTCTTTCCAACATGCTGAGCTTGCCAAAGGATAAAATGAAAAAGGAAAGGTGAAGATCACCGTGACTCTTGCATAAGGTAGAAGATAATAATAAAAGATAGGCCCTTCGCAGAGGGAAGCAGAGGTTGCCATGCGCTTTTATGGTTGGATGCACAAAATAGTAATGCGAAAGAACGTCACTTTATATTGCCCCTTGTGATATGAACCTTTATTATGCAGTCCGTCACTTTTATTACTTCCACATCACAAGATCGTATAAAGCTTATTTCTCCCACACCAATCAATCATACATATTTAGAGCAATTTTTATTGCTTTGCACCGATGACAACTTACTTGAAGGATCTTACTCAATCCATAGGTAGATATGGTGGACTCTCATGGCAAAACTAGTTTAAGGGTATTTGGAAGCACAAGTAGTATTTCTACTTGGTGCTGAGAATTTGGCTAGCATGAGGGGAAAGGCAAGCTCAACAAGTTAGAGGATCCATGACAACATACTTTATCTCAGATATAAGAAAGACATAACTCATTATGTTGTCTTCCTTGTCCAACATCAACCCTTTAGCATGTCATATTTTAATGAGTGCTCCCAACCATAAAAGATGTCAATGATAATATATCTATATGTGAAAACCTCTCTTTCCTTATCACTTCCTATTAATTGCAACAATGACCAAAGCTATGCCTGCCAACTCCCAACAACTTTTAATCATCATACTCTTTCTATGTGAAGTCATTACTCTCAATAAGATCAATATGAACTTTTTGTTTCTTTTTATTCTTTTCTTCTTTCTTTTATTCACCCAAGATCATGGCAAAATAATCAAGCCCTTGACTCAACACTAATCTTTATTATATATAGCTCACGGACTCGATTACAAAGAAAGATCATAAAGCAAAACTCAAAACTAGATCATGCCATAAACTTTATTCTACTAGATCAAGATACTACTAATAGGATCGAACTAAGAAAAAAAAGGGTAAAGATAGGAGTTGTGATTGTGATACGATACCGGGGCACCTCCCCCAAGCTTGGCAGTTCCCAAGGAGAGTGCCCATACCCATGTGATTATATCTCCTTCTTTGTTGTCGGTGTAATATTCTTGGCGATGATTCCCCTCAGGATGCAGTTCTCCTCCTCGAGCTTATTGACTTGCTGTTTGAGGTCCATTATTTCCTTACGAAGCTTTTCTGTGAAAGCTAAAGCTGCTTGCACCCAAGGGTGTTGCATAGCTGCGGGAGAACAAGTGACACTCCTCTTCATATTTTCATAAGAAAGAAATCTAACATTAGAAGGGATAACCGAATTTGGAATAGCTGAGCTCTGTAGTTCCCCCATCATGAACCCAGCTCGGAGGCGAGAGGTGACTTCTTGATCCTCCATGGCATCTACTCTCATCACGTCAGCCTCCATATCTTCCTCCGTTGCTAGCCCAAAGTGGTCAGCGTCGCTGTTTGCCCTTGGTTCTGGTGCCGGATTAGATACCCGGCTCTCCCCAATTGACTCTTGAGAAGACATCTTGCTCTAATCTGCAGCAGCAACAACTCGAAAACAAAAACAAAGGAGATTTGCGTGATACGGGAGTCAAAACCTTCGGGAGAATATATAATGAATTTTTACCGACCAAAATACATATCGTGCAAGAAAACGGAGTCCGGAAGGCACACGAGGTGCTCATGAGGTAGGGGGCACGCCCAGAGGGGTAGGGCGCGCCCACCACCCTCGTGTCCTTCCCGGACTGCTACTTATTTTTCTATTTTTCTAAATATTCCAAAACGGAGAAATATTGCCTTAAAAATTGTTTTGGAGTCGGTTTACTTACCGTACCACATACCTATTCCTTTTCAGAGTCTGAAACGGTCTGGAAGGTGTCCCTTATGTATTCCTCCGGGGTTACGGTTTCAATAATATTGGTTTCAACATTTATGGGATTACCTGAGATATAATGTTTGATTCTTTGACCATTTACCACCTTCGGATTTGTGCCCTCGAAGTTGTTGATTTTTATGGCACCGAAACGATAGACCTCTTCGATAACATAGGGGCCTTCCCATTTAGAGAGAAGTTTTCCTGCAAAAAATCTTAAACGATAGTTGTATAGCAATACATAATCACCTACATTAAACTCACGCTTTTGTATCCTTTTGTCATGTCATCTTTTAACTTTTTCTTTAAACAACTTGGCATTTTCATAAGCTTGGGTTCTCCATTCATCAAGTGAGCTAATATCAAATAACCTCTTTTCACCGGCAAGTTTGAAATCATAGTTGAGCTCTTTAATATCCCAATATGCCTTATGTTCTAGTTCGAGAGGTAAGTGACATGCTTTTCCATAAACCATTTTATACGGAGACATACCCATAGGATTTTTATATGCAGTTCTATAAGCCCATAATGCATCATCAAGTTACTTAGACCAATTCTTTCTAGACCTATTAACAGTCTTTTGCAAAATTAATTTGAGCTCTCTATTGCTCAGTTCTACTTGACCACTAGACTGTGGGTGATAAGGAGATGCAATTCTATGATTAACATCATACTTAGCAAGCATTTTACGGTAAGCACCATGAATAAAGTGTGAACCACCATCAGTCATTAAATATCTAGGGATTCCAAACCTCGGAAAAATAACTTCCTTAAGCATTTTAATAGAAGTGTTATGATCAGCACTACTAGTTGGAATAGCTTCTACCCACTTAGTAACGTAATCAACAACAACTAAAATATGTGTGTATCCATTAGAGGCAGGAAAAGGTCCCATATAATCAAAGCCCCAAACATCAAATGGTTCAATAACAAGTGAATAATTCATAGGCATTTCTTGACGTCTACTAATATTACCAATTCTTTGACATTCATCACAAGACAAACTTACGGGCATCCTTGAAGAGAGTAGGCCAATAAAAACCAAATTGCAATACCTTATGTGCAGTTCTATCTCCAGCGTGGTGTCCTCCATAAGCCTCGGAATGACACTTGCATAGGATCTGTTCCTGTTCATGCTCAGGTACACAACGTCTAATAACACCATCTACTCCTTCTTTATAAAGATGTGGGTCATCCCAAAAGTAATGTCTCAAGTCATAGAAAACCTTTTTCTTTTGCTGGTATGTGAAGCTAGGTGGTATAAACTTAGCAACAATATAATTAGCATAATCAGCATACCATGGAGTACTACGAGAAGTACTTATAACATTTAATTGTTCATCAGGAAAGCTATCATTAATAGGTAGTGGGTCATCAAGAACATTCTCTAACCTAGACAAGTTGTCTGCAACGGGGTTCTCAGCTCCCTTTCTATCAACAATATGCAAATCAAATTCTTGTAGCAAGAGAACCCATCTGATAAGTCTAGGTTTAGCATCTTTCTTTTCCATAAGGTATTTAATAGCAGCATGATCAGTGTGAATAGTTACTTTAGAATCAACAATATAAGGTCTGAACTTATCACAAGCAAATACAACTTCTAAAAGCTCTTTTTCAGTAGTAGCATAATTTCTTTGAGCATTGTCTAGAGTCTTACTAGCATAATGAATAACATTTAATTTCTTATCAACTCTTTGCCCTAGAACAACACCTACAGCATAATCACTAGCATCACACATAATTTCAAAGGGTAAATTCCAATCAGGTGGCTGGACAACAGGTGCAGAAACTAATGCTTTCTTAAGTATTTCAAATGCTTCTACACAATCATCATCAAAGACAAATGGTATATCTTTTTGCAATAAATTAGTCAGAGGCCGAGAAATTTTTGAGAAGTCCTTAATGAACCTCCTGTAAAATCCGGCGTGACCAAGGAAACTTCTTATACCTTTGATGTCCTTGGGACATGGCATCTTTTCAATAGCATCGACCTTGGCTTTATCAACTTCAATACCTCTTTCAGAAACTTTATGCCCCAAGAAAATATCTTCATTAACCGTAAAGTGGCACTTTTCCCAATTCAAGACAAGATTAGTTTCTTCACATCTCTGCAAAACTCGATCAAGATTGCTCAAGCAATCATCAAAAGAGGAACCATAGACGGAAAAATCGTCCATGAAAACCTCACAAATCTTTTCACGAAAGTCAGAGAATATAGCCATCATGCATCTTTGAAAGGTAGCAGGTGCATTACATAAACCAAAAGGCATACGTCTATAAGCAAAAGTACCAAAAGGGCATGTAAAAGTAGTCTTTGATTGATCTCTAGCCGACACAGGTATTTGAGAGAAACCAGAATAACCATCTAGAAAGCAATAGTGTGTATGTTTGCATAATCTTTCTAGCATTTGATCAATAAAAGGTAAGGGGTAATGATCTTTCTTAGTAGTTTTATTTAATTTGCGGAAATCAATTACCATCCTATAACCTGTGATAATTCTTTGTGGAATCAATTCATCTTTATCATTAGGAACAACAGTAATACCTCCCTTCTTAGGGACACAATGGACATGACTTACCCACTGACTATCAGCAACGGGATAAATTATACCTGCCTCCAGGAGCTTGAGTATTTCTTTTCTTACCACTTCTTTCATTTTAGGATTCAGACGTCGTTGAGGATCATGGACTGGTTTGGCATCTGCTTCCAAATTTATTTTATGTTGACATAGAGTGGGACTAATGCCCTTAAGATCATCAAGAGTATATCCAATAGCAGCACGATGCTTCTTCAGAGTTTTCAATAATCTTTCTTCTTCATGCTCTGAAAGGTTAGCACTAATAATAACAGGATATATCTTCTTTTCATCAAGATAAGCATATTTAAGATTATCAGGCAAAGATTTAAGCTCAAACATGGGATCACCCTTGGGTGGAGGAGGATCCCCTAAAATTTCAATAGGCAAATTGTGTTGCAGAATGGGTTCCTGTTTAAAGAATACTTCATCTATTTCCCTTCTTTCATTCATGAGCATATCATTTTGATGGTCTAGCAAATAGTGTTCTAAAGGATCACTAGGAGGTACGGCAATAGAAGCAAGACCAATAATTTCATCCTTACTAGGCAATTCTTACTCACGATGTTGTTTACTAAATTTAGAAAAATTAAACTCATGAACCATATCATCCAAGCCAATAGTAACAACATTCTTTTCGCAATCTATCCTAGCATTAACAGTGTTCAAGAAGGGTCTACCAAATATAATGGGACAAAAGCTATCTTGCGGAGAAGTAAGAACAAGAAAATCAGCAGGATATTTAGTTTTACCACACAAGACTTCAACATCTCTAACAATTCCCATCGCTGAAATAGTATCTCTATTGGCAAGTTTAATTGTGACATCAATATCTTCTAATTCAGCAGGTGCAATTTCACGCTTGATTTCTTTATACAAGTCATAAGGTATAACACTAGCACTAGCACCCATATCACATAAGCCATGATAACAATGATCTCCTATTTTAACAGAAATAACAGGCACGCCTACCACAGGTCTATGTTTATCTTTAGCACAAGGTTTAGCAATTCTAGCAGTTTCACCTTCGAACTGAATAACATGCCCATCAATATTATCAGGCAAGAGATCTTTAACAATAGCAATATTAGGTTCTACTTTAACTTGCTCAGGAGGTGTATAAGTTCTAATATTGCTTTTACGAACAACAGTTGAAGCTTTAACATGATCCTTTACTCTAACAAGGAAAGGTGGTTTCTCAACATAAGAAGTAGGAACAATATGATCATTATAAGTGACAGTATTTTCTTCAACTTTAATAGGTGCAACTACTTTTACTTCTATGGGAGGATGATATTTAAACCACTTCTCCTTAGGGAGATCAACATAAGTAGCAAAAGATTCACAGAAAGAAGCTACTATCTCAGAGTCAAGTCCATATTTAGTGCTAAACTTACGGAAAATATTGGTATCTATAAAAGATTTAACACAATCAAACTTAGGTGTCAAACCTGACTCTTTACCTTCGTTGAGGTCCCAATCTTCAGAGTTGCGTTTAATTCTATCCAATACATTACATCTGAATTCAATAGTCTTCATCATAAAAGAGCCAGCACAAGAAGTATCGAGCATGGTTTGATTATTATGAGAAAGCCGAGCATAAAAACTTTGCATAATTATTTCTCTCAAGAGCTCATGATTGGGGCATGAATATAACATTGATTTAATCCTCCCCAAGCTTGAGCGACGCTTTCTCCTTCGCGAGGACAGAAATTATATATATAATTGCGATCACGATGAACAAGATGCCTAGGGTAATACTTTTGATGAAATTCCAACTTCAATCTTTTATAGTTCCATGATCTCATATCATCCCATAGCCTATACCATATCAATGCGTCTCCCTTCAAAGATAAAGGGAAGACCTTCTTCTTAGCAACATCATCGGGTATACCTGCAAGCTTAAATAATCCACAAACTTCATCCACATATATTAAGTGCTCATCAGGATGCTTTGTTCCGTCTCCTGTAAAAGGGTTAGCTAGTAGTTTTTCCATCATACCCGAAGGAAATTCAAAAGGAGTTCCATTTTCAATAGGTTCAGTAGGTTGAGGAGGAAATCTTTGCTCTACTGGACGGGGTGAAGATACCCCGAACAAGCCCCTCAGAGAATTACTTTCCATAGTAACAAGTGATAGTAAATTTCAGCACCCTATATAAATTTTTCCTTACCAAATTCCACCTACCAAAGGCGCTACACTCCCCGGCAACGGCGCCAGAAAAGAGTCTTGATGACCCACAAGTATAGGGGATCTATCGTAGTCCTTTTGATAAGTAAGAGTGTCGAACCCAACGAGGAGCAGAAGGAAATGATAAGCGGTTTTCAGCAAGGTATTTTCTGCAAGTACTGAAATAAGTGGTAACAGATAGTTTTGTGATAAGATAAATTGTAACGAGCAACAAGTAACAAAAGTAAATAAAGTGCAGCAAGGTGGCACAATCCTTTTTGTAGCAAAGGATAAGCCAGAACAAACTCTTATAATAGGAAAAGCGCTCCCGAGGACACATGGGAATATCGTCAAGCTAGTTTTCATCACGTTCATATGATTCGCGTTTGATACTTTGATAATTTGATATGTGGATGGACCGGTGCTTGGGTGCTGTTCTTACTTGAACAAGCGTCCCACTTATGATTAACCTCTATTGCAAGCATCCGCAACTACAACAAAAGTATTAAGGTAAACCTAACCATAGCATGAAACATATGGATCCAAATCAGCCCCTTACGAAGCAACACATAAACTAGGGTTTAAGCTTTTGTCACTCTAGAAACCCATCATCTACTTATTTACTTCCCAATGCCTTCCTCTAGGCCCAAATAATGGTGAAGTGTTATGTGGTCGACGTTCACATAACACCACTAGAGGCTAGACAACATACATCTTATCAAAATATCAAACGAATACCAAATTCACATAACTATGTCAGGACCCCGGCTCGATGTCACATCGATCTAGCCGGTAACACCTCATATCACTTTGCGGCCTCACGCACGGTATCCCCACGGGTGTCGCCTTACCTCTGCCCGGGACCGTTTGCGCCTTTTGGCTCACGTATATGATGGTGTCGCTAGCATCCATACGATAAAGAGCCCGGGCTGACATGACTAGTCGTAAACCCAAAGTGGCACAGACTTACAGGGACAGGCATCCATGACCCAGCTTCGAACGTGTCAGTCATCAGCAAGTGGGTCCGGGCTGTAGCACTGGGCTAGCAGGACTCCGGTAAACCGGGCTGTAGCGGGCTAACAGGACTCCGGTACTCAAAGCGTGACATTTCCCAGAAGGGACAGACACAGGAACGAAGAAGGACACATGCCGGCCAGCCTAAGTGTTCCAGAGCAGTAGCAAGCTACCATGGCTCAGCGGTAACACTAGGAGACATTTCCCGGTAAGAGAGGCTACTAAAGATAAACGACTAGATAGTCAGATCCCACACATACCAAGCATTTCAATCATACACACAATATGCTCGATATGTGCAAATACAACGAAGCATCACAACATGACTCTACGACACAAGTACTTTATTTAAGGCTCAGGGAGCCATACATAACATACACAAAGGTACGGGTCTCACGACCCAACATACAAGTCATACAGTCATACAAACCAGCAGCGGAAGTAACTTGTCTGAGTACAGACAACTAATAAAATAAAAGAGGCTTGGAAAGCCTAGCTATACTACGTGGTCCTTCACAAGCTCAGGGTCACCACCTGGGTCTCTAGCCTACTCGTTGATGTCAACGTCTACATAGAACCCATCAGAAGGGGTTGCAGCGTCTTCTGTAAAAATGTAAATTATAGCAACATGAGTACAAAGGTACTCAGCAAGACTTACATCAGATCCTACATACATGCTTAGTATCAAGAAGGGTTGGTGGAGTTATTGCAGCAAGCCAGCTTTGACTCTTGGCTAGGCTATCCTACGATACGCCAACTTGAAAATGGTTTTGCGCACACGAGTCCACTACTCACCACTTCAATACACTACCGAGGATTCGCCTCCGTCTTCCTACGGAAGAGCCATCCTCGGCACTCACACTTATCTTGAGGCTTTTAACAGTTTCCATTTACTTGTCTATGAATTGTATAGGCAACCAAGTAGTCCTTTACCGCGGACGCGGCTATTCGAATAGATTATGATAACCCTGCAGGGGTGTACTTCTTCATACATGTTTCCACCACTTAGCGTCTGCACACGACATGTGCTCGGCAGACTTCAAGCGAAAGCCGACGTGGGTGTAGACCACGACCTACCTAAACACTTAAGCCTCTAGTCCAGGTTTATCGCCTATTCAGGTTCCATCCGCAGGGAGTCCGGCCGGGGTTTCCCATACGGCCCCGAACGATGTGAACAGGGTTCCCGAGATACCTAACGGGTATTCGGTACACCCGGCCACGTACCTACCGCATCACAGCCCACCCCTACGGTCAGCGCTGTCCACGGCCTCCAGTAGGCTACAAACACCAGAAACTACTTGCAACTCCTGGACAGAGAGCTAGGGTGAATAAGAAGTCGAGCGGGGTCATATTTCAGGGCCCAATGCATGGTAGTAGCTGTATCTTAAATTACGCATACAGATCTCAGTGCTTAAGGTCGGCTTCAATGAAACAACCCACCATGTACTCCTACATGGCCTCTCATCGATACCTTTACCAAATCGTGTTCACCACACCACTCTCATTACCGACATAATCATTTCACTCTAGCCCATCACCCAGATGAACCAGACCTGACACGACTCTAAGCATAGCAGGCATAGCAAGGTAGGAACAACACATACATATGGCTCAATCAACTCCTACACATGCTAGTGGGTTTCATCTAGTTACTGTGGCAATGACAGGTCATGCAGAGGAAATGGGTTCAACTACCGTAGCACACAGCAGTTTGAATCGCGTTGTCTTAATGCAGTAAAAGAGAGCAGGAGCGAGAACATGGGATTGTATCGATATGATCAAATGGTTGGTTGCTTGCCTGATGGTTCGATGCACTGATACGGTTCTTCGTTAGGGTAATCATGGTACTCCTCGGAGGCAGAACCTGTCGCAAAGGACACCGGTACACAACCATCACCAAACAATGTGCAACAATATGATGCATGCATGAAACATGGCAATATGAGTGTGTTGGGCTAATGCAACTAAAACCAGAAGGGTTTGAGCAAATTTGAATCAAGGATTCAAATTTCAAATTCAAATATGGCCTTTTAAAGTGCTTTTCCTTGTTCTGCTTAAAACATCAATTTAACTTGTTTGATCATGCATGAAAATAGTACAGATGGATAGATTGGATTTTTTGATCATTTTTCATATATAATTTGTCCAATTTGGAGTTACAGAATAAAAGTTATGAATTTTTGAAGTTTAAATTATATTCTGGAATTTCCTGATTTAAATTAAATCCAGAAATTATAATTATTGCGCCAGCATGACGTCAGCATGACGTCAGTGGTCAACTGCGGCTGTCTGGGGTCAAACCTGACGTGTGGGGCCCACACGTCAGTGACAGGGGGGTTAAACAGGGTTAAATTAATCCTAATTACTAATTAGTGGCGCTGGGGCCCACTGGTCAGTGTCAGGGGGTTAACTAACAGTGGTTAGCGCTAATCCTAATTAGTTACAGGGTTGGGCCCACCTGTCAGGGACTCAGGGGGGTCCTGCCGTGGTCAAGGTGGGTCAAACCCACCGGCGACGTGACGCCGACGAGGCCCGAGACGGCGGCGCGATGCGGGATCGCGCTACAGGGCACGGGCGAGGCCGTTCTTGGGCTCGTTGGAGAGCTCTTGCTCCCGCGCGTCGAACGGTGGTGGTGGTCGAGCCTGGGGTGGCCGGTACCGTCGACGGCGAGCTCGTAAGCGGCGGCCGGAGTTCGGGTGCGGTCGGAGTCAGCGTTGCAGGGTGTTTGGGGAGGCGTTGGTGCGTGCTGCGTGCTCCTAGTGAGGCGTGGAGCACGATAGTGTGCTCGGTTGGGCGCTACGGTGACCGTGGCCACGACGGCGACATCGCCGGCGGCGTGGAGCTCTCGGCCAAGGTGGGGCTAAGGCCTAGAGGTCGAAAGAGACCCGGGAAGAAGGGGGAAACGACTCGGGGGCTCACCGCGGTTGCAGTGGGCGTCGAAGCGGGCTCGGAGACGCGCTGGAGACGGCGAATTCGTCGGCGATGATGGTCGGAGCCCGAAGAGGGGAACGGCGACGTGGCGGCGATGCAGGGCTTCCGAAGGCCCGTGGAGCGGTGGGGAAGAAGAGGGGGTTGTGGCGGAGCTTCTGAGCTAGTCGGGGGAGCGAGGGGTGGCCGGAGATGGCTGCTATGGCGAACGGCGGCGACGGTGGTGTTCGGCCGTGTGAGAGAGAGAGCGAGGGAGAGGAGGGGAGAGCCGGGGGAGAGTGAGAGAGAGCAGGGGGGAGGCGTGGCGTCGTCCGGGGCATCGAGCGAGGAGGGGAGGGCAGGCAAGCAGGGAGAGAGGTGGCGTGGCGCGGTGGCGGGCGCGCGCGCCGGCCACACTCCCCTCCCTCTGTCGGGACGAAGACGACAGAGGAGGGAGGCGGGCTGGGCCGCCTGCTGGCTGGGCCGGCCAGCTGGATGGGCTGCACAGGGAGGAGCCCAGGTAAGCTTCTCCCTTTTATTTTTTTCTGTTTTCTAATTTCTGACATTTGTTTTGATTTAAATAATATATTAAATCATTTATTTAACTTATGCCAATTTTTGCAGGGGCTAGATATATTATTCCAGAGCTCCTTTAGAAATGGCATAATATTTGGACCATATTTCATATATATAGAAATATATTTCCAATGCAAATATTTATGCATTAATTCCAAATGCCCAAAATAAATGTCCATGAGCCACTAAAAATATTGGTTTGATTTTTATCTCTGTCCAATATTTTCAGAGAGCAACATGAGCATTTTCTTGGACCTTCTTGGAGTAATTTTTATTTGGGTTATTTTCAAAATGATTCGGAGGGTTTCACAAATCCCCATTTCAAGTTAAATGGAATTTTGAACATGATGCACACACTCTAATGCATGACTAGCTAGGGTGTGACAACTCACCCCCACTCAAAAGAATCTCGTCCCGAGATTTGGGTTCCTCCGGAAAGAAGGCGGGGTACTCGAGTCGAAGACGATCCTCCCTTTCCCAAGTTGCTTCATCTTCAGAATGGTGCGACCATTGTACTTTGAGGAACTTGATGTTCTGGCGTCGAGTGGTACGCTCGGCCTGATCGAGGATACGAATGGGGTACTCTCGATATGTAAGATTATCCTGGAGATCAAGCGTTTTGCGGTCCACTTCACGGATAGGATCCGAGAAGCAACGCCTGAGTTGAGAAACGTGGAAGACATCGTGGACTCTGGAGAGATGCGGAGGTAGTTCCAACTGGTAGGCAACTTCTCCTCGTTTGGCGAGAATGCGAAAAGGTCCAATGTAACGAGGAGCCAATTTGCCTTTGATACCGAAACGATGGGTTCCCTTCAGAGGGGTGACCCGAAGATAAGCCTTCTCGTCAACCTCGAAAGTCATAGCCTTATGTTTTCGGTCATATTGACTCTTTTGACGAGATTGGGCTGTTTTCAACTTTTCATGAACGATGCGAACTTGTTCTTCTACTTCCTGAATCATATCCGGGCCAAAGAATTTTCTTTCCCCGGTCTCTGACCAGTTAAGGGGTGTTCGACACCGTCGTCCATAGAGAACTTCAAAAGGGGCTTTACCCAAGCTAGATTGATAGCTGTTGTTATAAGCGAATTCGGCAAATGGAAGTCACTTCTCCCAATCCATTCCGAATGAGATAACAGAGGCTCGAAGCATGTCTTCTAGAATCTGGTTGACGCGTTCCACTTGACCGCTCGACTGAGGGTGGAAGGCGGTGCTAAAGGAGAGACGGGTTCCCATAGCATTTTGGAAACTTTCCCAAAATCGAGAGGTGAAAAGACTTCCTCGGTCCGAGTTAATTTCCAAAGGAACACCATGGAGAGACACTATTCGGGAGATGTATAAGTCTGCCAGCTGACTAGCGGTTATACTCTCACGAACAGGTAAGAAATGGGCTACTTTGGAAAGACGATCGACCACGACGAAAATAGCATTATTCCCTCTCTTGGTCCTGGGAAAACCGGTAATGAAATCCATACCAATTTTATCCCATTTCCATTCAGGAATAGCTAAGGGTTGAAGGGTGCCAGCAGGCCGTTGGTGCTCTGCTTTTACACGACGACAAACGTCGCAATTAGCAATATACTGAGCAATTTCTCTCTTCATCCTAGTCCACCAGAACCTCTGGCGTAGGTCCTGATACATCTTAGTACTACCGGGATGAATAGTGAGAGAAGATTCATGAGCCTCCTTAAGGATCAACTGCCGTAGATGCTGGTTCTTGGGAACCACTAGACGGTTCTCAAAGTACACAACACCATGATCATTTGTGGAGAAACAACTAGCACCTCCGCTAGCAATGTTCTCCTTGATCTTAGCTATTCCCTTATCTCGCTTCTGGGCAGCAATGATTTGATCCGTAAGAGTAGGTTTCGCCACCAAGGTGGAAAGAAATCCTTGAGGAACAATGTGAAGGTTAAGCTTCCGAAATTCCTCATGGAGAAGCGGTTGACTTTGTTGTAACATCAGATTGTTACAATAAGATTTACGACTTAGCGCATCAGCCATGACGTTGGCTTTCCCTGGGGTGTAGGTTATTCCTAAGTCGAAATCTGTGATCAACTCGACCCAACGTCTTTGCCTGAGATTCAAATCCGGTTGGGTGAAGATGTACTTCAGACTTTGGTGATCAGTGAATATTTCACAACGATTACCGAGGAGGTAATGTCGCCAGGTCTTAAGTGCATAGACTACGGCTGCAAGCTCTAGATCATGAGTAGGATAATTCTCCTCATGTGGGTGCAATTGCCGTGAAGCGTAGGCAATTACGTGTCGATCTTGCATGAGAATGCAACCTAGTCCTTGTCGCAAGGCGTCGCAGTAGATAACAAAGTCCTTAGAGAAGTCTGGCGGTACCAGTACGGGAGCAGAAGTCAGGCGTCTTTTCAGTTCCTGAAAGCTGTGCTCACATTGTGGAGTCCACTCGAACTTCTTATCTTTCTTGAGGAGTTCGGTTAGAGGTTTAGCAACCTTGGAGAAGTTCTCGACAAAGCGACGACAATAGCTCGCTAAGCCCAGAAAGCTCCGAACTTGCTTGACCGATTCAGGTGGAGCCCAATTAAGGACGGCTTGAACTCGCTCAGGGTTAACAGCAATACCTTTACCAGATATTACATGACCCAGATAGGTCACTTCTGACAACCAGAATTCACATTTAGAAAATTTGGCATAAAGGCGATGCTCTCGAAGTTTCTGCAACACCAGCCTTAGATGTTCGGCATGTTCTTCCTCGTTCTTGGAGTAGATGAGTATATCATCGAGGTAAACCACGACGAATTTATCCAAATACTCCATGAAGATTGAGTTCATTAACCGAGAAAAGGTGGCTGGAGCGTTGGTTAAACCGAAGGACATGACGGTGTACTCGTATTGGCCATAACGAGTAACAAAGGCCGTTTTAGGAATGTCCCCGTTTCTGATTTTGATTTGATGGTAGCCCAACCTCAAATCCATCTTGGAGAAGACTGAGGATCCAGCGAGCTGATCGTACAGGTCGTTGATCCTGGGAAGCGGATATTTGTTCTTGATTGTGACCAAATTGACAGGTCGGTAATCTACAACCATCCGGTCCGTACCATCCTTCTTCTTGACGAATAGGACGGGGCAAGCCCACGGAGAGGAGCTAGGTCGGATGAAACCCTTTTTCAAGGACTCATCGAGTTGTTTCTTAAGCTCGGCTAGTTCTAGGGGTGCCATCTTGTAAGGTCTTCTAGCAATCGGAACGGTTCCTGGAATGAGGTCTATTACAAACTCAACATCCCTGTCAGGTGGAACACCTGGCAATTCCTCTGGAAAGACATCCGGGTAGTCATGGACTACCGGAACGTCCTCAAGGTCTGGCAAAGGGTTGGCGTTAAGAGAATATAATTGTCGCTTGGCTATTCGGGTCAAGACATTGACTATCTTTCCCGAAGGATGGGTGAGTTGAACAGTCCTAGAGAAGCAATCGATTTGGGCATGATGAGCCGACATCCAGTCCATACCCAGAATGATATTAATATCTGAAGATTTAAGGGCTATCAAAGACGCGAGGAAAACAAGTCTGTCGACTTGGATTTCATTTCCATAACTTACCCTAGAGGTCTGCCATCTAGAACCAGGGGTAGAAATTTCCATAGTGGATGGCATGTCACAGAATGCAACGTTATGCAAACGAGCATAACTTTCGGATATAAAAGAATGAGAGGCTCCTGTATCGAAAAGAACAGATGCCGGGTGGCAGTTAACAAGAAGCGTACCGAGAACGACGTTGGGATCCTCTTGAGCTTCTTCGGTAGAGATACAGTTGACATGGCCACGTGAAGCGGTGACCGGCTTGGCGTGGAATATTTTTCCTGTCGGCTTGCCACGGCCAACAGCTTTAGCAGATTGATTGGGGTTGGTCTGGGGACACTCACGCATATAGTGACCAGATTCCCCACACTTGAAACAAGTCACGGAACTGGTACGTGGAGGAGCATTGTTAGTTGGACCCCCATAGGGCTTAGCTGGAGCAGACTGTTGAACGGGGCGAGGCGCCTGGAAGGATGGCCTCGGTGTAAACCTGGGTGGCAGGGCGGTGTTGGGTACCCACACGCGGCGCTTCTGAGGACCAGCACCGGATGAGGAACCCATGTCACGGCCATGCTTGCGTGTTGCGTCATAGTCAGTCTGACCAGTTTCGGCACTGATGGCTTTGTTGACAAGTTTCTGAAAAGTTGTGCACTCATGCAGACGGAGGTCACGGTGAAGCTCAGGACTAAGGCCCTTACGGAACCTTGCTTGCTTCTTGGCATCGGTAGACACTTCCTCGGTTGCATATCGTGCGAGATTACCAAACTCCCTGCTGTAAGCATCCACAGAAAGTCGGCCTTGGGTGAAACTGCAAAATTCTTCACGTTTACGGTCCATGAGACCCTCCGGAATGTGATGTTCACGGAAAGCCTCGCTGAATTCAGCCCAAGTAGTGACATGGCCCGCTGGGCGCATAGCTCCATAATTCTCCCACCATAGACTGGCGGGGCCTTCAAGATGATATGCAGCAAAGGTGACCTTGTCAGCCTCCGCTACCAGCGCGGAACGCAGTTTGTGAGTGATACTGCGAAGCCAGTCATCAGCGTCGAGAGGCTCGACGGAGTGATGGAACGTGGGTGGATGCAATTTGATAAAATCACTGAGTGACACCACGTTAGTCCTCTGATGGTGTGCTGTGTTCTGTTCAATACGCTCCAACAAACGGTTGGTCTCCCGCTTGTTTCTCTCAGCTTCCATCATAACCTCGGCTAGGGAAGGAGGATGAGGCAGATTTTCATTCCTACCTTCACTGCCTTCGGCCTGCTCTTGAAGCAGGGTTAGCGCGCGTGTTGACCATCCTAGGTAAACAAGACAACGATTTAGTCAGGATGATAAGATTCCGACATAGGATAAAATGTAAGGAATAACTCGAAATGCAAGATGATCATCCGTATGACATGGTAGATACAGAAACTGCTTCTTTATTCCATTGTCATACACACCATACAGGGTTTAGTACAAGACCAAACAAAGTACTATTACGGTGAAAAGAGGATTACATCTCATCGGAGGCATTCCAAGCTCCTATACATTATTTTTCTACACCTCCGGAAGGAGTACAAACTAGGTCATATCCCACGAGTCACGCGGGACGATAGACGACACAGCTAGTGCGAACTAGTGATACTACCACTAACTCAGACCGATCCGTAGTAGTCCTCGTAGAAGTCACCTCCATAGCCTGGAAGCTCAACATGATCATCCGGAAACAGACGATCTCGCGGAGCTTGTGGACCATAGGGGCTAGGATGAGGCCTTGGACCAACAGACGGTGGCCTGCGGGGACCGCGAGGTGGGGTGATGCCTCCTACATCACGCCAAACCATCACGTCTGGCAGAGCAGATCTCACAGGATAGAGATCGCGCATATCTGAACATCCAGCTTGCACCGCCGGTGCGAACCGAGTCAAAGTGGCCCAGTGGTCAGCACGGGTATTGAAGAGCTCTAACCTTAAGGCCCGATTTTCACGGTCCTTATCCTCGAGCATCTCAGCAGTGGTGCGAGTCCGTGAATCCTCCTGAGTGGGGTCAGCATAGATAGCCTGGAGATACCCTTGTGCTCCCGGAAGTGATCCTGGCATATACCGGAAATCAGAGTCCCGAAATATACCAGATCTGACTCGCATAATGGTCATCATAGAGTAGGCGGCGTCCTGCACAGCCATCTCAATGGTAACCCCGAGTCCATAAGAGCAGTGAAGAGGCTCGGTGGATCCAGGATAAGATGGAAATATCCTGACAGTGCAGAGATACTGGCTTTGATTAAAATCTCGGAATTGCTCTTCAACCGTGTACTCAGGATACCAGCGGTATCCAGCCTCAGTCATTACCCTGACCAACTTGGCAGTATGGCCGGGTACATCTAGGCATCGAGTCAGGCGAACCACTTGATTGAGGTCGCGAGTGGCCATCTGAAAGCACAATCATAATGCAGGGGCATTAGAATTTCTAGCAAAATTTCGGCAGCATAACAGCTGTAAATGCTCAAGAAGGATTTTGAGACATTTGACAAAGGATTACATACACACTCATCATCATCATATCAAAGTTCTGAATCCATTCTAACAACATAATGTGGTAGTAGAACTGAACTAGGCTTGTATCCATCAAACTTATAAGGTACTACTGATTAGTAACACGTGATCCTGATAGAGAGAACAGATCCTAATTCCTTATCCCCCGGTAGAAGAATGGACTGACTCAGATCAGAATGTCATAAGGTAAAGGAGTAAAAAGAGCCTTACGTTCCATCCCACAAACAATTCCCCTACATATAACTAAAGAATTTCTAGACCCAACATCGACCAGTTTGGCTTGGAGAACCTACAGGCAGTCCGGCTCTGATGCCAACGCTGTCAGGACCCCGGCTCGATGTCACATCGATCTAGCCGGTAACACCTCATATCACTTTGCGGCCTCACGCACGGTATCCCCACGGGTGTCGCCTTACCTCTGCCCGGGACCGTTTGCGCCTTTTGGCTCACGTATATGATGGTGTCGCTAGCATCCATATGATAAAGAGCCCGGGCTGACATGACTAGTCGTAAACCCAAAGTGGCACAGACTTACAGGGACAGGCATCCATGACCCAGCTTCGAACGTGTCGGTCATCAGCAAGTGGGTCCGGGCTGTAGCACTGGGCTAGCAGGACTCCGGTAAACCGGGCTGTAGCGGGCTAACAGGACTCCGGTACTCAAAGCGTGACATTTCCCAGAAGGGACAGACACAGGAACGAAGAAGGACACATGCCGGCCAGCCTAAGTGTTCCAGAGCAGTAGCAAGCTACCATGGCTCAGCGGTAACACTAGGAGACATTTCC
>NC_041388.1:358076928-358201032 GCF_002162155.2 Triticum dicoccoides
CCCGTGGAGCGGTGGGGAAGAAGAGGGGGTTGTGGCGGAGCTTCTGAGCTAGTCGGGGGAGCGAGGGGTGGCCGGAGATGGCTGCTATGGCGAACGGCGGCGACGGTGGTGTTCGGCCGTGTGAGAGAGAGAGCGAGGGAGAGGAGGGGAGAGCCGGGGGAGAGTGAGAGAGAGCAGGGGGGAGGCATGGCGTCGTCCGGGGCATCGAGCGAGGAGGGGAGGGCAGGCAAGCAGGGAGAGAGGTGGCGTGGCGCGGTGGCGGGCGCGCGCGCCGGCCACACTCCCCTCCCTCTGTCGGGACGAAGACGACAGAGGAGGGAAGCGGGCTGGGCCGCCTGCTGGCTGGGCCGGCCAGCTGGATGGGCTGCACAGGGAGGAGCCCAGGTAAGCTTCTCCCTTTTATTTTTTTCTGTTTTCTAATTTCTGACATTTGTTTTGATTTAAATAATATATTAAATCATTTATTTAACTTATGCCAATTTTTGCAGGGGCTAGATATATTATTCCAGAGCTCCTTTATAATTGGCATAATATTTGGACATATATTTATATATATAGAAATATATTTCCAAAGCAAATATTCATGCATTAATTCCAAATGCCCAAAATAAATGTCCATGAGCCACTAAAAATATTGGTTTGATTTTTATCTCTGTCCAATATTTTCAGAGATCAACATGAGCATTTTCTTGGACCCTTTTGGAGAAATTTTTATTTGGGTCATTTTCAAAATGATTCTGAGGGTTTCACAGATCCCCATTTCAAGTTAAATGGAATTTTAAACATGATGCACACACTCTAATGCATGACTAGCTAGGGTGTGACAAACTACTAATAGCAAGACTTCTCCCTTGTCCTCAGGAACAAACATAATTACTCACAAAGCATATTCATGTTCATAATCAGAGGGGTAATAATATGCATATAGGATCTGAACATATGATCTTCCACCAAATAAACCAACTAGCATCAACTACAAGGAGTAATCAACACTACTAGCAACCTACTAGCACTAATCCCGGACTTTGAGACAAGAAAGAATTGGATACAAGAGATGAACTAGGGTTTGGAGATGAGATGGTGTTGGTGAAGATGTTGATGGAGATTACCCTCTCCCGATGAGAGGAGCGTTGGTGATGACGATGGTGATGATTTCCCCCTCCCGGAGGGAAGTATCCCCGGCAGAACAGCTCTGCCGGAGCTCTAGATTGGTTCCGCTTCGTGGCGGTGGAGTCTCGTCCCGAAAAGTTCCTTCTGATTTTTTTCTCATCGAAAGACTTCATATAGCAGAAGATGGACGTCGGAGACCCAGCAGGGGGCCCACGAGGTAGGGGGGCACGCCCTAGGAGGGGGGCGCGCCCCCACCCTCGTGAGCCCCCTGGCCTTCATCTTTGGCGAGGATTTTTCTTTATTTATTTTAAGATGTTCCGTGGAGTTTCAGGACTTTTGGAGTTGCGCAGAATAGGTCTCTAATATTTGCTCCTTTTTCAGCCTAGAATTCCAACTGCCGGCATTCTCCCTCCTTATGTAAACCTTGTAAAATAAGAGAGAATAGCCATAAGTATTGTGACATAAAGTGAAATAACAGTCCATAATGCAATAAATATCGATATAAAAGCATGATGCAAAATGGACGTACCAGACGTCAGTTCTGTAGTTGTTCAGACTCCATAGCTTTCCATCTTGTCACACCAGAATGGGTTCTATTTCAGCATTTCATACTGCTTAAAGTCATAGGCCAAAGTGTGGCGATCTTTTTGGAATAGTGTTATGTCTCTATCCCATGAATCTTCGAGATCCTCAAGTGTTAAGCGCCTATTGTGCTTGTGCTTCCTGCCGCTTCAAAGCTTAGCCCAAATTGTTCGAAGATTAATTAAAGATCTATTTATGCACCAGTGCAATAATCATCATGCTCACCTACTAAACTTAAAATCTCATAATCCACCAAACATCTTTGACTACCTCCTCAAAAGTCATATGAACTAAAATCTACCTGAAATCTCATAATCTACTATGAAATTTGGGTCAAAATTACAATCACCTAACTAAATCCAAATTGTCCAAGATTAATTGAAGATCTATTTATCCACTAATATAATAATCATCATCCTCGCCTACTAGACCTAAAATCTTATAATCCACTAAATATCTTTGACTATCTTCCGAAGATCACAATCACCAAATTAAATCCACCTAAAATCTCATAATTCTCCATGAAATTTGGTCCAAGGTCAATCACACAAACTAAATCCAAATTGTTCAAAGATTAATTCAAGATCTTTTTATCCACCGATATAATAATCATCATGCTCACCTATTACACCTAATATCTCATAATCCACTGGACAAGTTTGACTATCTTCTCGAGATCACAATCACCTAACTAAATCCAACTAAAATGTCGAAATCCACCTTGAAATTTGGTTCAAAATCACAAATTCACAACCACGTAACTAAATCCAACTTGTTTCAAGATTAATTAAAGATATTGTTATTCACAAATATAATAATCATCATGCTCTCCTACTATACCTAAAATCTCATAATCCACCGATCATCTTTGACTATCTTCTCAAGATCACATCTACATTACCAACAAACTATCTCATTTTCCAATCATAACTCCTCAAAACAACTTAAGTATGACACCACCCAACTAGGTGTGTGTTGAGGGCTTAAGGATGTAACATGATTGACTCATACAATCACTATCTCATGTTGGGATTTATCTCAAGCAATAGTTGTTGGTGCTTAAGCGGTGCTCTTGCAATTTCGTAAGTTAAGCACATTGATATAAGTCTGTCATATCACAACCTTGATAGCTAGGCTGGGTTTTCTTGGGCTAGGTTTGGTTTAGAGAAAGGCTTAAGCTTGAGTGAGGAGAAACTCTAACTAAGTTGCACCTGGTAAAGTTAAATATGTCGGCCTTTGCATCTTGAATGTATTTTGGTGTTAGGCGTATACAATTTGAACAATTGGACAGAACTTTCCTTAAGAATGATGCTAGTATAGAGTCCACCGGATAGTATATACTCCCCCGTGATCGATATTTTAGAAGTTGGGTCCAAAATTTTGATCTACATTATCGTAAGTGATGTGTTACAAAACATAGGGTGAGGTTTCTTAGAAAGATCGCTCAACGATAGTCTTCACTCCAAGTTGCTTGCTCTTCAATGAGATTGCTTCACTCAACCGAGGCACTCGATGGCATAACTTCTGACATATAGCTTTAGCAAGGGCAACAATTGAGATCTCGTAGTAAGTTGGTTAGGGGTGGGGGTCGATGTGTGGTTTTCTTTGCAGAGGCCCCGTTTGATGGATGACTTGATTTTAAAAGCTTCTTGGAATCTCTTCCAGGTTTGGAGGTCAACTTTGTACCTTTATCTGCAACAACCTTCTTGGGAACTTTGTGGGGACTTAAAATTTGGAAGAGGTAGTTATTTGCTAGTTGGCATGCAAATGTCTTTGGTGTTAAGTAATGGGTTGAGGATGGCAAGCTTAGGCAATGGTCAATTATGACCCTGATAGAGTCATGGCCTTAATTTAACATTGGTAAGGGTGCAAGTGGGACAGGACTACCAGCTAAGTCGCTAGTCCACCCTGCAAAAAACTCGCTAATTCTCCCACAGGCAACAACTTTGTGCATGCGGGTTCACGCGAGTGTGACCGCGTTGCCCGACGGGCTGTCGCATATCCCGCAAATATGTGAAACCTACTCCTTCCTTCTTATTCTAGAAAAAACTCATGCAGACATGCTTCACACTTAGCTTCAGACATCTTTCGAGACAGCAAGAGCGCCACACGATACGGCTCTGCCATGCGCCAGGGTCTCTGGTTCATCGATGAAGGCGTGCTGCTTGTAGACTCCACTTCTACAAACCTTCTTGGTTAGGTATGCAGATGCGACCTCCAAACCAAATAACACATTGCTTGTCTTCTGATAATGCATGGCTTTCCCATGCTTGATCATTTCATTGATTTCTTCTATACTTCTTGATTCATCCTAAGAGTGGGTCTAATCTTGAAGTTAGCAAGACGGACACTATTGACTAGCTCTACACCAAACTTCTCAAAGCCTTCATGTAGCACTAATTGCTCCACTTGGTCAAGGCAGAATAGGGACACGACTTCCTGCTAAGGGTATCCACTGCGACATTGGCCTTATCAGGGTGGTAATGGATATCAATGTCATAGTGGTTGATCAAGTTTACACCAAACTTCTCGAAGCCGTCATGTAGCACTAGTTGCTCTGCTTGGTCAAGGCAGAACATGGACATGACTTCCTACTGAGGGTATCCACTGCCAATTGGCCTCATCAGGATGGTAATGGATATCAACGTCATAGTGGTTGATCATCTAGAAGACATACGTATAGCATGCACTACTGCTGCTATTTCCAAATCATGGTAGGGCAGTTCTCTTCATGAGGCCGTAGTTGCCTTGATAGATAGGCTACGAAGATTCCTTCTTGCATCAAGACGGAATGGAGTCCATGCTTAGATGCATCACAATAACTTCAAAACTCGTATAAATATCTAGGGTGGCTAAGGACGGATCAGTGGTTAACCTCTTCGTAAACTCTTGAAAGCTCACTTCACACTTGGGCCTTCATTCAAACTTCTTATCTTTCTTCAAGAGTTAAGTCATTGGCGATGCTTGAAAGTCTTCACAAATTTGCGATAATAACTATTAAGTTCAATGGAACTTCCGACTTCACATCTGTTTTGCCTAAAAGTTGGTTACAGATTCTATCCTTGATGGGTCTATTGACAAACCTTCCATGGAAAAAACAAGTCCTTGGAACCCTACTTCTTTTAGCCAAATTTCATAATTCTTGAACTTGGCATATAACTGGGGCTCTTTAAGTTATCCAACATCATTCTCAAGTGTTGCTTATGATCTTCCTCAGAGGGAGAATAGACCAAGAGGTCATCAATGATGATAACCACAAACTAGTCCAAGAACTCATAAACATGGTCATGATGTTCATCAAATAGGTGGAGTATAAGGGTTAGTCCAAGGGCCATATCCTTACTACATATCCAGCTCTGTTATCACGGCTCGACCAAGTCATGACTTGGTGAGACTTAAGGTTGCCATAAAATACATAAACTTTCTCTGATACCAATTGTTATAAGGCTCACATAGACCAACTCCCACAAGGTTATCATATACCATCAAAATTGCCATCTCTTCGAATTAATCCAAACCATCCTCCCATGATGATTTTGTACTCATAACATTCTTGGGTAGGGACACCAAAATCACCTATGTCTAACAACTTTGACCACATGTATCGTATTCATGATTATATCCATATGGGGCACATGCAGGCTACTAAGCTTAGATAAAAACATCACAAATCCGAGTGCCAAAGTTATCTCTATCCTAGAATCGAAGTAGCTATATCATTTGACCTAAAGGAAACACAAGTTGTGCTACTCCAAGATACCTGCCCAGATTCGGCTGGTAGTGGCGGTTGGTGGCGGCAAGGGTGGCTGGCGGCCCTTCTAAGGTGGTGGTGCTGCAGTAGGTGTTCGCTCTACTCCGGTGGGGAGCGTGGAGGCGCATGTTGTGTGGTGGTGGTTGGCGCTCCTCTCGAGGCCTTCTTCAGCGGCAAGGTGCGGTCGGCCCTCGCCGGCGGATGGGTGACGCCTCTTCCTCGCGTGGTACTTACTGGACGCCGTGGTAGGGCGTCAGGGGTGACACAGGGGTGGCTGCTAGAGGGATGGGTAGACCGACTACCTGTCACCGTCTCACCGACACAGGGGTGCGTCGGTCCGGACGAGCTCCACTCCCTCCCTTTTCCTGGCCTAGTGCCTCTAGGCCGCTGATCATTACTCGGGGCGAGTCAGTCACCGGCGGCTCCGACGGTGCTAGGGATCTGCCGGTCGGCTCAAAGCTCGTGCCTTTGATGGTCTCTGGAGTGTCTGGTTGCAGGGCGACGGCCTTGGTGGCGGGAGCTGCGGGCTCGTGGGCAGAGCTCGTGGCTCGGGCACTGACGGGCTTATTGTCGTGGCCGCATGGGCGGCATGGGGCGGGCCTTCGATGTTCTCGATGGTCATGCGACCGACGCTCTCATGTAGGGTAGTACCCTGGGCGGAGGTGGAGGTGGTGGCCGGGGTGAAAACCTCGTTTGGCTCGGGCCAGACCGATGGCGGCAGCGTCCATGCATCGTTCCCTTCTTTGAAGGCTCCATCGTGGTGGCTCTACGTTCTTCGTGTTACTTCGGGCGAAAACCTCGATTCTCTGGATCGGGTGGTGGTGGCTCTTCAGTGTCGTTTCTTTGTTGGAAGAACCACTTTGGAGTCCTTGGTTCCGTCGAGTTGCGGCTTCATCTCCTCGCGGTTACTGTTCACGGTGGAGAGCTCTTTAGATCCTTAGCTATGCTCTTCCGCCTACTTGTTGTTTGCTTTCGGGTGTTTGGAGTAGTGTTGATGTTCATCAGCTCCCTTGTATCTGCCTTTGGTCTGTGTGATGTCAGGTGGTTTGCATCTGCTATGTCGATCATTGCCTTATATATAAAGCGGGACAAAAGCCTTTTTCGGTAAAATGAATTGAATCAAAGAGGGGAAAGGGGACTCACGAGCCTACACAGTGTCTATCCGTGTGCCGAAGTCAACTCCTTCCAGCTGAAATGCTCCGGCCACCAACACTGCCGCCGTCCCCTCCCCCCTCACACACACACACACTCTCAGCAGGTCACCCCTCGAAAAGGACCCACAACCCGAATAAAAAGGCCAACAACGGAGAGGGCAACCCACAACCCGAACAAAAAGCCCAACAACAAATAAACAAACAAGACATGCACTTGTGAGTTACAGACAAATGAGGGACACCTGCGATGCTGAGATTCGTGCATGATCAGACAACCACAAATCAAAGCCAAATTAAAAACAGATGACTGATTTTTAAAAAAGTATATATATTAGCAGAAAAGAACATTGGTGCTGACAAGATTTAAGAACCCAGCAAGATTAATTTAGGAGACGGGACAAATTCTAGACAAGTACACTTGCTAGATTTTTCATAGCAAGGAAGGATGCATTCCAGAGCTTGAATCACATGCTACGACATTATGTGAAGATTCACTATTCGATTAGGAGAGTAATTTCAATCAACAGTTCTAAGGCAAACAATACTGCAGCTCCCTCCACATTTTCGCATCCGGGCTTGGGACCGGCAAAGGCAGTGTTAAACCACAACAACACAAAACACACCAATCACTCAGCAAAGCATACAAGCCACACCATCAAGCAAATGCAATACACACAGTCACAAGCACACACTCAATCAAGCGCTTGCACCCAAGAAACATGCATAGATAGGGGCACATCACACACACAATGTAGCACTTGAACACAAGAAACAGACAGAAACAGAGTTAGGGGCACATCACACACACAGTCAGACACACACAAACACAATGGAGCACGTGCACACAAGAAATGGAAAGAAACAGACATAGATAGGGGCAAAAACAGAAAGCTAGTACATGCAAGACCGAAGTAAACTCAGAAAGTTAATAATTAGCTCTTCCTTCTTTAGAAAATAAATTTTGGGAAACCATGTCCACTTTGTGTTTTTCAAGAACTTACTTTCTTTAGGATGAGCTGCACCAACTTTAATTTCAGATGATAAATTTGGAATTAAACCCTTACCATCATCATCATCTGAATCATAATTAGCATGACCAAGAAAGCACCTTTAGGAGAACTTAGCCCAGTATCATCAGAACGACCAATACAGTTGTGGTCTTGACTTCTGATTCTCCTAGACCAAGCTCCTTTGAGCTAGAGACACCAGTGGTCTCATTTGCTGCAACACACAGGCGATAATCAGCAATGCAACTAACTTACCTATTTGCATTAAGTTTTAAGTATAACTCACTCACGTTCAGCTGATGAATCATCTTCATTCATAACTTTGGCCGTGATCTCATTAAAAAGATCATCAGAAACCTGGAAATGACAAAAGTAAGAAATGGCAGTCTTGCTGAATTTAGAACAGAAGTACATGTTCTGCTAAACCTAGCCATGCAATGACAAACCTTCAAAAGAACTTCTGTCAACACACGTTTAATTTCCTTGTTGATTGCTGCCATCCGTGCCGCTTCGACTTCATCCTGTCTGTCAATTTTGTACATCAGTAATTTTCTCAAGAGGCTCAATTTCATATACCGGGATCAGGTAGCTATACAAATCCATAAATTCAATACCAACTTCTTTAAAATTATGTTGAGTAAGAAGATGTCGTTTTATGCTTGAGAATTTCCTCGACTCCAGCCAATGGACCGTGGTTGTATAAATAAATAGGATGCTTCCCGCATCGAATCTCATGCCGACACCGGTGCGCTTCATTAGGATCCAAAACTAACCACAGAAAATGCAATAATAATATGAACATAGCGCATATAGCAGCAAAATCACACACAACAGAAAAAAAGACAATTAAGCAAAACGTACCAGGATATTGAGCGGCACTTAGAACAGATCGACTAGAAGATCCACCGCCAGAAGTAGCACCAGGAATATATTCGGAGCGACTTGGAACAGATCGACCAGAAGCACGAACTGAAGAAGGCAGCCGATCAGCACACGAAACTGCAAGAACCCTTATCACGAACCCAAAGCAAAGAATCTAGAAACCGAGAAATAAGGCCTCCAGAATAGCTTATTTATAGGCAGTAGAAGAAAAAAGAAAGGACCACTCGTACCATGAGAAGAGCCCAGAAAAATCGGCCCAAACAATCCGACATACAAAACTGATATGTGGCAAACAAGGAGACACAATCAAAAACAGAAAGCACACGTCACCTAAGATGGAAATAGTCAGAGCATCAGGAGACAGTCAAAGCGGTGGACTCCAAAACATCCAAAACGTCTTGTACGTGCAGACCTCTCCACCTAAAAAATCATGCACAGAAGTAAAAAAAATATATCAAACCCTTATAGGCCTAAATTCTTAGCTACTCGCTTTCCTTTGGTATCGTATAAGAAAAACACTGACCTCGTACAACTAGCAAGGAAGGATGCATTTTAAAGCTTGAATCACTTGCTACCAAATTATGTGAAGATTCACTATTCGATTAGGACAGTAACCTAAACTGTGTAATTTCTATCGACACTCGTAATGCAAACAATACAAAGAAGGTAACTGCAGCTCCCTCCACATTTTCACACCCGAGCTTGGGACCGGCAAAGGCAGTGTTAGGCCGCAACAATATAAAACACATGTTATACACAACCAATCATTCAAAAAAGCATACAAACCACACCATCAGGCAAATGCAATACTCACACAGTCAAACACACACACACACACACAGAGTCACACACAGAGAGTCAAGCACACACACACAGTCAAGCCACACACATATTCACCCTCAAGTCACACACAGTCAAGCCACACACACACACATTGTCAAGCAACACACGCAAAAAAGTCAGACAGTCACACACACAGAATGGAGCGCTTGCACACAAGAAACAGACATAGAAAGGGGCACAAACAGGAAGATAAGAACAATATAAAACACAAGTTATACACAACCAATCATTCAACAAAGCATACAAACCACACCATCAAGCAAATGCAATATTCACACAGTCACACACACACACACACACAGAGAGTCACACACAGAGAGTCAAGCACACACACACAGTCAAGCCACACACATATTCGCCCTCAAGTCACACACAGTCAAGCCACACACACACAGAGTCAAGCAACACACGCAAAAAAGACACACAGTCACACACAGAGAATGGAGCGCTTGCACACAAGAAACAGACATAGAAAGGGGCACAAACAGAAAGCTAACACATGCAAGACAAAGTAAACTCAGAAAGCTATAAAGAATTTCCAGAACTTGAATGAGTAAACTGATTTCTCTAGAGGGGTGATGGTGATTCAGATCTTCGTTCCTGAAAATAGGAAGCTTGTTAGAGGCTGATTACCATCAAACATAAGAGGAAAATTACAACAGCATAAATATACTCAAACTATACTTCATTCTGCTTGGACTTTGCCATTGACACCGATTGATCATTTTCATCATCACGGCGGGAGCTTCTTCAGAACTGTCATCATCACCATAACTTTCTTTCTTGGAAGATGAATCCTGGGATAGAATAAGAAATGCAATATAAACCAACATCTTTAGATGAAAAAGTAAACACCAAAAAATAAGTACCTTAGGCTTCTTTAGTGCACGCTCTTCATCACTCTCATCAGAACTATCATCAGAATCATCCTTGGACTGCAAATACTGAATTACAATAAGAACAATTAATGTACAATAAATATCACAGAAGACAATCCTTTCAATAAAATAAAATTTAAAAAATAATGCATACATGTTCACTCTTTTTCTCTGTTGTCAGAGGCCTCTTAGCAGGAATAGTAGATTTTGCTGGCTGCAAAACATTGGAAGGAATTTTAAACATTGCACAACAACAAAAAGTGACCATGAGTAAGCAAGTAACAGAACACTTACTTCATCAGAATCTAAATCCAAGTCCTTGTCTGAACTACCACTAGATTCTAATTTCTTTGCATTAACTGTTTTAGCAGTGGTATATCCTGGACAAAGAAAGTAACCGCATTAGAAAGATGGCATAGACAAAAGATTTGCTAGCAGCAAAACAATGTTTAAGAAATACAAATATCACACAAGAGAAGTTACCAAGAGTAAACAAGTACAATAGAGAACTTCTTCGGAATCTGAATCTGAGTCAAAATCTGAGCTATCACTAGATTCTTTATTCTTTTTAACAGCAATAGCCTTGGAAGATTGAACTGGTTTAGCAGTGGTGTCCTGGAAATATATTGAAAATGTTAGTATCACATTATAAAGACAGAATAATGAAGCCTTAGTTTTCATATAACTAGTATACTGATACCTCCTCAGAGTCAGAATCAGAACTTTCACTGGATTCTAACACTTTCTTCGCTACTGGTTTTTTAGTGGCCATATCCTGCAAACAGTTTTCTAGTTTGGACTAAGAAATGTGAGTACTCCACAGAATTAAACGACAAGATCAGGGGAATGGTAAGTGCAAGAACTATGTTTTATGCTTTTGTACTGAATTATCTCACATAGACATGCATTGCTAGAAATAGGATTCTTACCTCATCTGATGAATCATCAGAATCACTATCAGAGCCATCCAATTCCTGGTTTTTCTTTTGTGTAGTAGCAACCGCATAATTCTTCACTTCAGTAGCTGGCTTCTGAAAACCAATGAAGTGAAACATGGTGAAATCAGGCAAAAAGATAATTAAAAATTCTATTAAATAATGAAGTTTCCACTTTGAAATCGGTAGGTAAACGAATACCTCAGAGTCAGAGCTTTCAGAATCAGAACTTTCATTGGATTCTTCAATCTTCTTGGCTACTGTTGGTGCTTTAGCGGGAAGCATATCCTGCATACATTGCTACACTACACTCAGGACTAACAAAATATTGCTGGTGAAGACTGGCACTTGTGCATACTCCGCAAAATTTAAACCATGATAGCAACAATGGGAAGTATGAGACGGAGCACATGGAGTACTCACTGTCTCAGATATGCGAAGTACAAACTTGCTAACCTCATCTGATTCATTATTCATATTACGGTGCTAGTGGTTGAGTTCAGAATGAGTGTACCCATGTGTTATATTCATATTTTTGGAAAATAAAATCAGCTCAAGTTCATTAATAGTTTGTTTGGGTGCAGTAATGAGCAGCTGTACAGGATCACCAAAGTATAAGATATCTGGAAGAGGCAAAAACTAACCGTCCAGCACCGCGTTTGCCACATCAGTTGCCTCAGCCATGTTGCACTTGTGCAGAGCAGACTTCTGAAATAAGAACACCTAAAGAACGAACAAAGTGGGTACTCAATAGAGACCCTTTATTTTTGTTTAAAAAAAAGAGAAAATCTAACTAAGGCACATAAAATCATCTAGATACGGCTCTTAGCATGGGAAAATACATGTTAATCAAGCAAAATGCCTTCACAACTGCCAAGGGCACTCACAGTAATTGGCTCTTCGCATGTTATCATAGTCACTTGATGTGGCACTGTAATAATTAAGAAAGAACGAGACTGGAGCTGTATGTTCATATAGATACGGCTCTTAGCTTGTTTTCTCACACTCGCTGTTTTCCTGTTCTTTAATTTTCTCCACAATGCAATATCATTTAGATACGACCCTTAAGAAACAATGCATTGGGGTGACTCTAATTTTTTCACTACTAGGATGACACATTAAGAGATAATGCATTGCGAAGGTTGAGGTAACCAACCTTTTCAGGTGGAAGATCAATTCCAATGTTTCCTCTTTACAGAATTATACCATCTGCTTCTTCCAGGATCCAATCAAAATGGTTCAGGCTCTGCAAGGAATAAGGAGTCAATAGGTGGTAAACAAATCAAAGTTGCTCAAGAATGTTCAAAGAATATCCTGAAATTACCTCCACATTCTCAAGTTTTGCAAAAACAGAGTTTGACTAAGTTCACCTAACTTTGAGAGGAACTCCCATGCCTATTGCAGGAAAAAAACTATCAACGTTAGGAACATTTAAAGTATGAAATGCAAATGAACATGTGGTAGTATTCAACAAAATATCAATATAAAAAATTCAATCTGTTGGGAAAGATGGCACTGTGAAGTAGTACACTCTAAATATCGACATAATGAGTTACTTACTGGCAGCACATCTTCTGCATGCCTTGTATAAGAAAGAGAGAGGAAGTCAATCTTGGTTGGGGCACCCTATTTTTTCATAACCTGAAAGTGGTGCATGCTCATAAAGTCATATAATGGGTTACAGCAAGGAGCTCCAGTTTCATGATTTTTTTAAAACATGTAAAGTCTAGTCGCCAAGTTAATACAAGCAGTAAGAGAGATTCTTGGGAGGAGTTCCTTACATCTTTATCCTCATCAGACAGTGTGGGCATGTCGATATGGATCTGGGAGCAGTGCAATGTAAAGACATAATCACAAAAAAAAGTTCAGAAAAAAGAATAGTTAGTCTACACTAAAAAGTAATAGGTGTGTTACCTATGATCAGGAACTACCGATACCAAGTTAGCATACATGATTATTCGTCAAGATACGAGTTCACATTCAACAAACAGCAATCAATCATGCCGCAACAATATAAAACACAAGTTATACAACCAAATCAATCAACAAAGCATACAAGCCAGAAGCCACACCATCAAGCAAATGCAATATTCACACAGTCGTACACACACACAAAGCCACACACACAGAGTCAAGCCACTCATAGTCCCACACACAAACACACACAGAGTCAAGCCAGACATATTCACCATCAAGCCACACACATTCACACACACATACAGTCAAGCCACACACACACACAATCAAGCCACACACACACAGAGTCAAGCCACACATATTAACCATCAAGCCACACACACAGAATGGAGCGGCGCTTGCACACAAGAAACATACATAGATAGGGGCACAAACAGAGAAAGCTATAAAGACATTCCAGAACTTGAATGAGTAAACTGATTTCTCTAGAGCGGTGAGTGTGATTCAGATAAAGCTATAAAGAAATTCAAGCACTGTGACTGTGAAGTAGCAGCAACATGAGGAATTACATGGTTTGCACTCTAGTAAATCTTTCTGCCTAAGCACCCCTGAATACACACAACCATATATGGGAACATCAGCAAAGCATGACAAGAATTAAGAAATTGAAAAGAACATAAGCAGTAACACCTTGGACATCCATCAAGTAGAATAAGTATCGACACAGGGGCAACAATCCTATTTCAATCAGAACAACCGATCTGAACAAGGCAGCGTTTGAGATATGAACATCCATCAAGTACAGTAGTATCAAAGGGCGCATGCATTTCAGATATGAAAATAACGGACAAACAACGCAGGTGACGGGACAGAGGAACCGATCTGAACGAGCGCGATAAACGGCAATCCAATTTCAAAAACAGACACGAAGACGAAACGCAGGCAGGACGCAGAAGTTTCTCAAACAGACTTGTTAGTTTGCAAACCAGACGACCCAAACCGACTGACCGCTCGCTTCCTCCACAGATACCCACGACGAGATGGCACAAAGAACACACGAGAGCGTCAGCGTAACAAACCCAGCAGGAACACAGGGGACCGAGCAGAATCAAAGCAAACGCGATTGCAAACGGACTACGGTGAGAACGCGCAGAATCAAACCAGACGCAATTCTGTCTAAACTGACGACAGCGAGGACAAGCAAAATCAAAACAGAGGTGATTCTGATCTAAACGAACTACAGCGAGGATGAGTAGAGCAGAATTGAATGAACCAGACGCCATTTCTAAACGTACGACGGTGAGGACGAGCAGAATCGAATGAACCAGACGCAATTCCTAGACGAATGATAGCGAGGACGAGCAGAATCGAAAGAACTAGACGCGGTTTCTGAACGAACGACAGCGAGGACGAGCAGAACCAAATAAATCAAGAACCCCGCGGATGAGCAAAACCAAATCTGCTTCTTCTAATCTGAACGGACGAATCGAGCGAGGATGGGCGAAATGAAACCAGACGCGAGAGGAGGCGAGGCATCAGTCGAGGTCGAGGATGAATCGAGGCGAGAGGCATGGCGTGAACGAAGACTCGAAGAGAGGAGGAGTGGCCTCGGCGAAGAGAGGGGGAGCTGGCCGGCCAAAGGGCGTGCCTTTATAGCCGGGGCAGAGGCGGTCACGGCAGCCGGAGGCTTGTCCTTGCAGGACATGGCTTCGGCGAGGTGGCGTGCGTGGCATGGCGGCGGGTATAGAAGGAAAGTGGAGCTGGTGGGTAGCCGTTGGGGCTGGATCCGGAGCGGGTGGACAGGACGAGGTCGGCGGCGACGCTTCCGTCTCCGTCTCAAGTTGGGGACGGACAGGGAAATTTCCAACTAGGGCACTCGGGACAGGGGAATTTCGAAATGTGTTCTTTTTTACTGCTGAATTTTTTTTTTGAATAAAAACGTCACGTTCATAGATGCTACAGGGAACGAAAACATTCACAATTTACTTCTCATTACGTTAGCACCAACTTAAGTGTCAATTATTATTATTTTTACCCGGCTAGAATAGCTAGGGCACTTATCCGAGTTGATCGAAAACTCGTCTCGCCCGATAGTGTGCGCAGGGTGTGAACCCTAGCTTCCGCCGTTTTCTTCCCCCTCCTCGGCGCTTCTCCTCCCCTTCGCCGCCGTCGTGCAAAGCCCAGTCGGTGTAGGCGGCGGCGGGGTGTTTCTCCCTCTCGATAGTGCGCGCGGCGCGGGACGGCACCGTGTCGGAGGTGTGGCGGCAGCAAGTTAGACGGTCGTGCCGGCAGCGTGGGAAGATGGCAAGGTTGCGGCGGCTGCACAGATTCCGAAGGTGAGGTGGTGCGTGCTCGACGGGCCAGCGCTGGTCTGGATGGTGATGGCCCTGCCGGCCTGGTGTGTTGAGTGGCGCGAGTCGGGCAGACATGGGCCGAAGGTCGCGGACCTGCCTCTAGGCGGCCATGGCTGTTGGCGAATGGGGTGTGCTATGGGCGAGTAGTGGTGGCCCGAATCCATCGAGGGATCTGGCCGGGTACTGCAGGTGTGGTGCGAGGGAGTTGCTCGAGGCCATCCGTGGATCTGGCTGGCCTTGGTTGCTCCTCGCGGCTCCGGTGGGTGGAGGCCTAGATCGTGGAAGGGGTCCCCCCCTTGCCTCGGTCTGGTTCGGCTGTCGCATGGTTGCTACATTTGTCGGCAGGTCAGTCGCTACGGCTTGCGCGACGGTGGTTGGCAGCAGGGTGCGGTTGCCGGTGGTGCTTCTCTTCTTCCGTCGGCGGTGCGGGTGCCCATGACTGGGAGCTCGTGCTCGGGGCAGATCAGTTTTGGGCCCAGGACGGGTCAGATCTCTGCTCCGGGTAGATGGTGGTGGGCCCGATCCAGGTGGTGCCCACGGCCAAAGAGGTCCCTCTGCCCCAGGTGGTTGATGGTGGTGGTCGGGACATCACGAGTCCATCGGGCAGATCGTTGTCGAAGACCACGAACATGGCATCGTGCGAGCATGCTCGACGGCGACCATTGGTAGTGACGGAACTCATCAGCTTCAAATAGTGCAAAGGAACTCTCAAATATTTCAAGGAAAAAGTCCCAATTTTAACATAGAAAATTGTGAAAGCAACTTGGAAGAAGCATCATCAAGATTAACACTCAACAAATCACACTTATCATAATTAGTCTTCATACTAGATATCTAGTCAAAACAAGAAAGCAACCACTTTAAGTTTCTAGCGCATTCAAGATTAGGATCAAGGAAAAGAGTCATATCAGCAACATATTGAAGACTGACTAAGCTATCAGGTACTATATAAGGAATAATCTCAGAAATAACATTAGTTCTGAAAGCTTTCGCTAACATCCTGGAGAACACATCAGCCACAAGGTTGAACAACATGGGGGGGAATGGGTCCCCTTGTTTCAATCCTTTCCTGCCAACACAATAAGGTCCATTTATGTCATTAATACGGACACTAAATGAGCTATTTTGGATGATGGACAAGACCCACCTAATCCACTTATTGCCAAACCCTCTACAGGTTAGCATCTCCACCAAGAAACCCAATTAATCATATCGTAAGCTTTCTCATAATATAATTTGAGGATAACCCCAGGCTTGCCAGAGTTATGTAGTTCATGGATGGCCTCGGGCTGTGACCACACTTTCTAGAATGAATCTCCCTCGGAAAAACGCAGACTGGCACGGAGAAAGTAGTCTTTGTCCTACAGGAGACACTCTATTAGCCACATCTTTGCTAAAGATTTTTATAGAGCAATTACTAAGGCATATAGGCCTGAATTTCTTCGTATCCTTAGCATCGGATTCCTTAGGGATCAATGTGACAATAGCATAGTTGAGCCTCTGGATATCTAGAGAGCCCTCATCGAAATCCTGAACCAAGGCCATGAAATCCTTTTTGATTAAATCCCATAAAGTTTGGTAAAACAGGAAAGAGAGGCCGTCAGGGGCTCCATTAGCATAAGAGCCCATAATGGCCTCTTTGATTGCCTCCTCAGAAAAGGGTTTTTCTAAACTAATGTTTTCTTCTTGGAATACCATTTCTTCCTTAGACCAAAAATGGTCACTTAAATGAATATTTGGCTTAGGTTCGTATCCAAATAAGCTTTTTATAAAAATCAGTTGCAACCTCCAACATATCTTTAGTAGAATTGACAGGGTCATCTAGGTTCTTCAAAACCGAAAGGTGATTTTTTTCTCCGACGTTGATTTGCCACAACATGAAAATAAGTTGTATTCCTATCCCCTTCTATAGTTTTTTTTAATCTCTAGACCTCTGCCACATCACAATTTCTTCTTTTTTCCAGATATCACCCAGCTCCTCTTTGTTCTCTTTCATTCTGAGGATATCCTCAGGAGAAGATCTGTTTTGCTCAGAGAAAACATCCAGAATATCAAATTCTTGGATTAGTTCTCTTTTCTTCCTCTTCATAGCTGTCACCATATTTATACTCCAGCCTCTCACCTTTTATCTGGACAACTTAGTTTTAAATTGCCATGTGTCAATAGCAAAATCAAAAGGAGAGGGGGTGTTCCAGATTTTATGCATCGGAGTAATAAACTCAGGGTGACTAAACCACAATTTTTCAAATCTAAACAATCTAGAAGTAGGAGTGTTGTTTTCTCCGGTATCCAAAAGAAGGGGAGAGTGGTCACTGCCTACTCTAGGTAAAGCACATAGGGTGGTAAGAGGGAAGTGGGCATCCCAATTAGTGGAAGAAAAAACCTATCAATGGTAGAAAAGATAGTGTTGTCCTGATTATTACTGTATGCAAAAACCCTATTAGCCAGTTTTGTTTTCATAAGGCCACATTTGTTGATCCAATCATTGAACATGGGTCTAGAGAAGAACTCCATCACATACAATAATGCTTTCTTGCTGTCTTGCAAGTCCATGATGTACATCTTGCACAAACCACCAAAGGCAAGTCACCAACTCATTAAATTGTGTGCTTAACGTATGACATGAATATCCCATACACTTGCTCTGATAACACTGATATGGCTTAACTGAATTTTGGTAGCACTAACAGAATTATAGAACTAAATGCTAGTATCTAGAAATTAGAATGCTATGTGTTCTGAGTAGAACATGTGCCAGATTTTTTTTGAGTGTATCTCAGATGAATATGCCTAACCAACCATAACTTTGTAGACTTTGAAGGAAATATGCCCTAGAGGCAATAATAAAGTTGTTATATTATATTTCCTTATATCATGATAAATGCTTATTATTCATGCTAGAATTGTATTAACCGGAAACTTGATACATGTGTGGATACATAGACAAAACCCTAGAGGTAATAAAAAAGTTGTAATTTTATATTTCTCTAGTAAGCCTCTACTAGACTAGCTCGTTAATCAAAGATGGTTAAGTTTCCTAACCATAGACATGTGTTGTCATTTGATGAACATGATCACATCATTTGGAGAATGATGTGATGGACAAGACCCATCCGTTAGCTTAGCATATTAATCGTTCAGTTTTATTGCTATTGCTTTCTTCATGTCATATACATATTCCTTTGACTATGAGATTATGCAACTCCCGAATACCGAAGGAATACCTTGTGTGCTATCAAACGTCACAACGTAACTGGTTGATTATAAAGATGCTCTACAGGTATCTCCGAAGGTGTTTGTTGGGTTGGCATAGATCGAGATTAGGATTTGTCACTCTGAGTATCAGAGAGGTATCTCTGGGCCCTCTCGGTAATGCACATCATAATAAGCCTTGCAAGCAATGTGACTAATGAGTTAGTTGCGGGATGATGTATTACGGAACGAGTAAAGAGACTTGTCGATAACGAGATTGAACTAGGTATGAAGATACAAGCGATCGAATCTCGGGCAAGTAACATACCGATGACAAAGGGAATAACATATGTTGTCATTACGGTACGACTGATAAAAATCTTTGTAGAATATGTGGGAACCAATATGAGCATCCAGGTTTGATACGTCTCCAACGTATCTATAATTTTTGATTGTTCCATGCTATTATATGATCAATCTTGGATGTTTTTATAATCATTTTATAGTCATTTTATATCATTTTTTGGTACTAACCTATTGACATAGTGCCAAGTGCCAGTTCCTGTTTTTTTCCATGATTTTTACATCATAGAAAATCAATATCAAACGGAGTCCAAATGCCACGAAACTTTACGGAGATTTTTGATGGACCGAAAGGAACATGTTGGGCCCTGGTTACACCTGGGGGAGTCCCGAGGAGGGGACAACCCACCAGGGCGCGCCAGGAGGCCCAGGCACGCTAGTGGGTTGTGCCCACCTCGGGTGCCCCCCGGACCACCTCTTTGCTCTATAAATACCCCAATATTTCCAGAACCCTAGGGGAGTCGACAAAATATTCATCCAGCCGCCACAGAGTCCAGAACCACCACATCCAATCTAGACACCATCTCGGATGGGGTTCACCACCTCCATTGGTGCCTCTCCGATGATGCGTGAGTAGTTCTTTGTAGACCTTCAGGTCCGTAGTTAGTAGCTAGATGGCTTCATCTCTCTCTCTCTCTCTCTCTCTCTCTCGATTCTCAATACAATGGTCACTTGGAGATCCATATGATGTAACTCTTTTGTGGTGTGTTTGTTGGATCCGATGAACTTCGAGTTTATGATCAATTCTATCTTTTTATATCCATGAAAGTTATTTGAGTTTCTTTGATCTATTATATGCATGATTTCTTATGGCCTCATATTTATTCTATGATATTTGGGTTTTGTTTGGCCAACTTGATCTATTTATCTTGCAATGGGAAGAGGTGCTTTGTAGTGGGTTCGATCTTACGGTGCTTGATCCCAATGACAGAAGGGGGACCGACACGTATGTATCATTGCTACTAAGGATAAAATGATGGGGTCTATCTCTACATAGATAGATCTTGTCTACATCATGTCATAGTTCTTATTGCATTACTCCGTTTCTCCATGAACTTAATACACTAGATGGATGTTGGATAGCGGTCGATGTGTGGAGTAATAGTAGTAGATGCAGGCAGGAGTCGGTCTACTAATCTTGGACGTGATGCATATATAATGATCATTGCTTGGATATCGTCATAATTATTTGAAGTTCTATCAATTGCCCAACAGTAATTTGTTCACCCGCCGCTTTGCTATTTTTCTCGAGAGAAGCCACTAGTGAAACCTACGGCCCCGGGTCTTCTTTCTCATATTATTTGCCTTTGCGATCTATTTTTCTCTTGCATTTATTTTTAGATCTACTAAACCAAAAACCAAAAAAATACCTTGCTGCACTTTATTTTATTTGTGATCTATTTATTTAATCTATTACAACTTTCTCCTGTCCACGTGCCATTTCTGGCGCCGTTACCCGAAAGGGATTGGCTACCCCTTTAACACGTCGGGTTGCGAGTGGTTGTTATCTGTGTGCAGGGGCTGTTTATGTTGTGTTGCTTGGTTCTCCTACTGGTTTGATAATCTTGGTTTCATATCTGTAGGAAATACCTACCGCCGCTGTGCTGCATCATCCCTTCCTCTTTAGGGAAATACCAACGTAGCTTCAAGCGACATCAAAAGGAATTTCTGGCGCCGTTGCCGGGGAGGATCTTCAACATATACCAGGTTCCTAATCAAAAATCTCATATCCTCGCAATTTATATTATTTTCCATTTGCCTCTCGTTTGCCTCTCCCCCACTTCACAAAAAATGCCATTTTATTCGCCTCTCTTTTTCGTTCGTCGTTTTCTTGCCGGATCTGTTTTTGAGTGCAATCTTGTTGTGTAGTCATCATGACTCAAGAGAACACCAAGTTATGTGATTTCTCAAATACCAACAACAATGATTTTATCGGCACTCCGCTTGCTCCTCCTGCCACTAGTGCGGAGACTTGTGATATTAATACTTCTTTGCTGAATCTTGTTATGAAAGACCAATTTTCTGGTACTCCTAATGAGGATGCCACGTCCCATCTTAATAGCTTCATGGGATTATGCGATATGCAAAATAAAAAATATGTGGACAATGATGTGGTCAAGATGAAATTATTTCTATTTTCCTTGCGTGTTTCTGCAAAAAATTGGTTCTCTTCTTTGCCTTGCAATAGTATCAATTCTTGGAATTAGTGCAAAGATGCTTTTATCACTAACTATTTTCCTCCCGCAAAAATTATTTCCCTTAGAACCCAGATCATGAATTTCAGGCAACTTGAACATGAGCATGTTGCACAATCTTGGGAAATGATGAAAATGATGCTAAGGAATTGCCCAACTCATGGGTTAAATATTTGGATGATCATACAATTTTTTATGCGGGGTTGAATTTTCTCTCTCGTAATCTTTTAGATTCCGCCGCGGGTGGTACTTTTATGGAAATTACTTTGGGTGAAGCCACCAAATTGCTTGATAATATTATGGCAAATTATTCGCAATGGCATACCGAAAGAGCTCCTACAAGTAAAAAAGTTAATTCGGTTGAAGAAATTTCTTCTTTGAGTGAAAAGTTGATGCTCTTGTGAAATTGGTTGTTATTAGAAGTGCTCCTATTGATATTAATGATATGCCTTTGTCTACTTTGATTGAGCAAAATAGTGATGCCATAGATGTGAATTTTATCTCTCGAAATAATTTCAACAACAATGCTTATAGAGCTAATTTTAATCCTAGGCCTTTTCCTAGTAATTCCTCTAATAATTATGGTAATTCCTATGGAAATAAATCTTATAATAATAATAGAAACACCTCTGATCTTGAGAATAATATTAAATAATTTATCAGTACTCAAAAAGCTTTCAACACTTCCATAGAAGAAAAGTTGAGTAAGATTGATGATTTGTCTAGAAGTGTTGATAGAATTGCTCATGATGTGGAAAATATCAAGATGAATTTTTTTGTGCCTAAAGTAGATGAATTAATTAAAGCTCTTTATGTTTCTATGGATGAAACTAAGAAAATAACCGCTATGCTTAGAGCTAAAAGAGAATTTTTAGAAAATGCCTTTTCTAGTGATTTCTTTCGCAAAAGTGATGAAGATCTTAGAATGATTGGTGTTTCTTCTATTGATTCCTTGTTTAGCAAAGTTAAGATTGATGAAAAAGGGACTGGAGAAGGGTCAACTTTAGGTAGAAGCGTCCCAATATTTCGGAGGGTGAAAATCTTGTTGAAAAAATTGATGAAAGTGGGTTTGGAGAGGTCAAAACTTTAGCTCGTGATGTGCCCACTCTTTTGGATTACAAAGACTTTAATTACGATAGTTGCTCTTTGATTGATTGTATTTCTTTGTTGCAATCCATGATAAATTCACCCCATGCTTATGAACAAAATAAAGCTTTTACTAAACATATTGTTGATGCTATGATGAAAGCTTTTGAAGAAAAATTGGAATTAGAAGTTTTAGTTCCTAGAAAATTGCATGATGAATGGGAACCTACTATCAAAGTCAAGATTAAAAATTATGAGTGTTTTGCTTTATGTGACTTGGGTGCTAGTGTTTCTACGATTCCAAAATCTTTATGTGATGTGCTTGGTCTTACTAATCTTGAAGAATGTTCTTTGAATTTGCACTTGGCGGATTCTACTATTAAAAAGCCTATGTGAAGAATTAATGATGTTCTTATTCTTGCAAATAGGAATTATGTGCCTATATATTTTATTGTTCTTGATATTGATTGCAATCCGTCTTATCCAATTGTTCTTGGTAGACCGTTTTTACGCACTATCAGTGTCGTGATTGATATGAAAGAAGGCAATATTAAGTTCCAATTTCCCTTGAGAAAGGGTATGGAACACTTTCCTAGAACTAGAATTAAGCCACCTTATGAATCAATCATGAGGGCATCTTATGGATCTCGAACCAAAGATGACAAAACTTAGATCCTTGCTTTATGCCTAGCTAATGGCATAAAACTATAGCGCTTGTTGGGAGGCAACCCAATGAATAAATTTTGTTTTTGCTTTTTGCTTGTTAACACAATTGTGCTACTGTTATGATTGTGTTTTTTATGTTTTAATTAGTGTTTGTGCCAAGTAAAGCCTTTATGATCTTCTTGGGTGATAGTTGTTTGATCTTGCTGAAAAAACAAAAACTTTTACGCTCACGAAATTAGTTTTCATTTTTTACCAGAGAGCGATAAAATACCCATTCCACTTGTAGTAGATAAATATACAAATTTCTCAGGTCGTCTTAATTTTTCAGAATTTTGTGGAGTTACAGAAGTATTCGAAATAGTCAGATTGCTACAGATTGTTCTGTTTTGACAGATTCTGTTTTCTTTGTGTTGTGTGCTTATTTTGATGGCTCTATGGTTTTCTTTGATGAGTTTTTGCCATAGAAAAGTTGGAATACCGTAGATATAATACAAAAACAAAATATGAATTGGTTTGATACATCACTTATAGTAGTGGTTTATTATTTCTTATACTAACGGATCTCATGAAGGTTTTGTTGAGTTTTGTGTGATTGAAGTTTTCAAGTTTTGGGTTATCTTAGGATGGATGAAGGAAGGATGGAAGAGCCTAACCTTGGGGATGCCCCGTCATCCCAAGCTATTATCCAAAAATGAGCAACCAACTAATCTTGGGGATGCCCCCGAGTGGCATCCCCACTTTCTTCCAACGATCATCGGTATTTTACTTGAAACTATATTTTTATTCGTCACATAATATGTGTTTTTCTTGGAGCCTCTTGTATGATATGAGTCTTTGCTTGTTTTATTTTTTGTTTTAAGTCATCAATCCTTGCTGGACACACCTATTTGAGAGAGCCAAAATTATGTCATGACTTGTTAGAATTGCACTCTATGCTCCACTTAAGTTTTTATGAGCAATGGACTTACTCTAGTGCTTCACTTATATCTTTTTGAGCACGATGTGCTTTAGAGTTTTTGAAGAAATGCTCTCTTGATTCACTTAGATTTATTTGAGAGTTAGTAAAATTTTCAAGAAATTCTCTCTTGCGTCACTTAAATTAATTTGAGAGAAAGAAACATATATTATGCTCATGATCTTCACTTATATTTGTTTGAGCTTGTCAAAAGCAATACATGAAAATTAGTCCCAAAGTGATAGAATACCAAGAAGGATATAACAAAAACTTCTATGAAGATTATTGGACAAAATAAACTTGATTCTTAGTAATAGTTTTGAGATATGATGATGTGATATGTGAGTCTTGTTGATGAGTAATTATGCTTTAGTAAGAATATTGGTGTTAAGGTTTGTGATTCCCTATGCAAGTACAAAAGCCAATAGTCATGCAATGAAATTATATGCTACTTGTGGTGCATTATTCGGTGTTATTTATGCTTAATGCTTGCTTATGAGATTATCTGTTTCTTAGTTGGCCGCTTCCCAATCTTTTGCTAGCCTTCATTTTGAACTAAGTATGATCACTACTCGTGCATCCAAAAACCTTTAACCCAGTTTTGCCACATGAGTCCACTATATCTACCTATATGCGGTATTCTTTTGCCGTTCTAAGCAAATTTGCATGTGCCATCTCTAATTTTCAAAATAAACTTCTCTTTTGTGTGTTTGTTTTGCTCGCGGAGCGGTGAGGGGTGGCTAATATTTTCCATGCTAGATGTGTTATTCTTAAGATGAGTGTTTATTCACTTGTCATTGCACGAGAGTAAGGCAAAGGTATTAGGGATCCCTAGTCCCGAAATGCAAAAAATAATAATTTGATTTACTTTATGTTTTCAAATAATAAATTCCTTGGAAAGTGTTGGTATCGAGGGCACCCGTTGATATGGTTAGCCATGGAAAGTGAAAGTTATGGTGGAAAAATGAATAAACTTTATTTTCTGTTTGGGAACCGCCTATGATATATCTATGCATGGAAGGTATTGGGAACTCTAAGTCATTTTCGTTGGTGGGATGGATACACCTCTCAAAATGTTTTTATCTCTAAGTTTTTCGCTTTGAGCTCTGGCACCTCTACAAATCCCTACTTCCCTCTATGAAGGACCTTTCTTTTTTACTTTATGCAATTTTTATTTTGAGTCTCCATCTTCTCTTATAAAAGCACCAACTAGGAGGCAATATGATCGTACTTAAGTATTGGGTGTAGCTAATATTCGAGTGTGTTTCATGAATGGATCAACGTTTGAGCATGATGGGCTAGGGATAGCTTATTTTAGCGTTGATATTTTGAAAGACATGGTTGCTTACTGATATGATTGAGTATCTAAATTATCATGTCAAAACTATACTATTGCTTTGAACAACTAAAAGTCCAATTGTCCATGCTATAAAGAAAGAAATTTGATATGACATGATAGGCAGCATTCCACATCAAAATTCTGTTTTTATCACTTACCTACTCGAGGACGAGTAGGAGTTAAGCTTGGGGATGCTGATACGTCTCCAACGTATCTATAATTTTTGATTGTTCCATGTTGTTATATTCTCAATCTTGGATGTTTTATAATCATTTTATATCATTTTTTGGTACTAACCTATTGACATAGTGCCAAGTGCCAGTTCCTGTTTTTTGTGTGTTTTTTACATCGCAGAAAATCAATATCAGACGGAGTCCAAATGCCACAAAAGTTTACGGAGATTTTTTATGGACCAGAAGGAACATGTTGGGCCCTGGTTGCACCTGGGGGGAGTCTCGAGGAGGGGACAACCCACTAGGGCGCGCCAGGAGGCCCAGGCGCGCCCTGGTGGGTTGTGCCCACCTCGGGTGCCCCCCGGACCGCCTCTTTGCTCTATAAATACCCCAATATTTCCAGAACCCTAGGGGAGTCGACAAAGTATTCATCCAGCCGCCGCAGAGTCCAGAACCACCAGATCCAATCTAGACACCATCTCGGATGGGGTTCACCACCTCCATTGGTGCCTCTTCGATGATGCGTGAGTAGTTCTTTGCAGACCTTTGGGCCCGTAGTTAGTAGCTATATGGCTTCATCTCTCTCTCTCTCTCTCTTGATTCTCAATACATTGGTCTCTTGGAGATCCATATGATGTATCTATTTTGCGGTGTGCTCGTTGGGATCCGATGAACTTCGAGTTTATGATCAGTTCTATCTTTTTATATCCATGAAAGTTATTTGAGTTTCTTTGATCTCATATATGCATGCTTGCTTATGGCCTCGTATTTCTTCTCCGATATTTGGGTTTTTTGGCCAACTTGATCTATTTATCTTGCAAGGGTTCGATCTTACGGTGCTTCATCCCAGTGACAGAAGGGGAACCGACACGTATGTATCGTTGCTACTAAGGATAAAACGATGGGGTCTATCTCTACATAGATAGATCTTGTCGACATCATGTCATCGTTCTTATTGCATTACTCTGTTTCTCCATGAACTTAATACACTAGATGCATGCTGGATAGCCGTCGATGTGTGGAGTAATGGTAGTAGATGCAGGCAGGAGTCAGTCTACTAATCTTGGACGTGATGCCTATATAATGATCATTGCCTGGATATCGTCATAATTATTTGAAGTTCTATCAATTTCCCAACAGTAATTTGTTCACCCACCGCTTTTCTATTTTTCTCGAGAGAAGCCACTAGTGAAACCTACGGCCGCCGGGTCTTCTTTCTCATATTATTTGCCTTTGCGATCTAATTTTCTCTTGCATTTAGTTTTAGATCTACTAAACCAAAAACCCAAAAATACCTTGCTGCACTTTATTTTATTTGCGATCTATTTATTTAATCTATTACAACTTTCTCCCGTCCACGTGCCATTTCTAGCACCGTCACCCGAAAGGGACTGACAACCCCTTTAACACATCGGGTTGCGAGTGGTTGTTATTTGTGTGCAGGGATTGTTTACGTTGTGTTGCTTGGTTCTCCTACTGGTTCAATAACCTTGGTTTCATATCTGAGGGAAATACCTACCGCCGCTATGCTGCATCATCCCTTCCTCTTTCAGGAAATACCGACATAGCTTCAGGAAACATCAAGGTTCCACTGTTGGTTATTGACCGGAGAGGTGTCTCGTTCATGTCTACATAGGTCTCGAACCTGTAGGGTCCGCACACTTAATGTTCGATGATGATTTTGTATTATATGAGTTATGTGATTTGGTGACCAAATGTTGTTCGGAGTCCCAGATGAGATCACGAACATGACGAGGAGTCTCGAAATGGTCGAGAGGTAAAGATTCATATATATAGGACGATGATATTCGGACACCGGAAGTGTTCTGGGGGTACCGGGTACATATCGGCTCACCGAAAGGGATTTCAGGCATCCCCCCGGCAACTACATGGTCCTAATGGGCCAAGAAGGGGATAGAAGAGAGAAAGAGGAGAAGGAAAGAGGAGAGGAGATAAAGGAAGGGGAGGGATTCGGCCTCACCCTTCCCTCTCTTCTCCCTCCTCCTTCCTTCCCCCTCCGGATGAATATGGAAGGGGGGAAGGCCGAATTGGGAGGCACCCAAGTAGGATTCCTCCTACCTGGGGCGCCCCCTTGGCTGCCTCTCCTCCCCTCCAACCTATATATATGAGGGGGTACCGCTAGAACACACCAACAATTGTTAGGCGTGTGTGGCGCCCCCCTCCATAGTTTACCCCTTCGGTCATATTCACGTAGTGCTTAGGCGAAGCCCTGCGCGGATCACTTCACCATCATCGTCACCATGCCGTTGTGCTGACGGAACTCTCCCTCGACACTTTGCTGGATCAAGAGTTCGAGGGACGTCATCGAGCTGAACGTGTGCAAAACTCGGAGGTCCCGTACGTTCGGTGCTTGATCGGTCGGAACGGGAAGAAGTTCGACTACATCAACCGCGTTGTTAAACGCTTCAGCTTTCGGTCTATGAGGGTACATGGACACACTCTCCCCCTCTTGTTGCTATGCATCTCCTAGATAGATCTTGCGTGAGCGTAGGATTTTTTTGAAATTGCATGCTACGTTCCCAAACAGTGGCATCCGAGCCAGGTCTATGCGTAGATGATATGCACGAGTAGAACTGATACGTCCATTTTGCATCATGCTTTTATATCGATATTTATTGCATTATGGGCTATTATTACACAAATTCTGGGCTGGAAAAGGAGCAAATATTACAGACCTATTCTGCAGAGCTCCAAAAGTCCTGAAACTCCACGTGAGTCATTTTTAGAATATATAAAAATATTAGGCGAAGGAAGCACCAGAGGGGGGCCACCCACCATCCACGAGGGTGGGGGCGTGCCCTACCCCCCTGGGCGCGCCCCCTACTTCGTGGGCCCCCTGGCAGGCCTCTGGTGCCCATCTTCTGCTATATGAGGTCTTTCGTCCGAGAAAAAAATCATAAGCAAGCTTACGGGACGAAACTCCACCGCCACGAGGCGGAACCTTGGCGGAACCAATCTAGGGCTCCGGCGGAGCTGTTCTGCCGGGGAAACATCCCTCCGGGAGGGGGAAATCATCACCATCGATCCTTTCATCGGGAGGGGGTCAATCTCCATCAACATCTTCACGAGCACCATCTCATCTCAAACCCTAGTCCATCTCTTGTATCCAATCTTTGTCTCAAAACCTCAAATTGGTACCTGTGGGTTGCTAGTAGTGTTGATTACTCTTTGTAGTTGATGCTAGTTGGTTTATTCGGTGGAAGATCATATGTTCAGATCCTTTATGCATATTAATACCCCTCTGATTATGAACATGAATATGATTTGTGAGTAGTTATGTTTGTTCCTTAGGACATGGGAGAAGTCTTGCTATAAGTAGTCATATGTGAATTTGGTATTCATTCGATATTTTGATGAGATGTATGTTGTCTTTCCTCTAGTCGTGTCATGTGAACGTCGACTACATGACACTTCACCATTGTTTGGGCCTAGAGGAAGGCACTGGGAAGTAATAAGTAGATGATGGGTTGCTAGAGTGACAGAAGCTTAAACCCAAGTTTATGAGTTGCTTCGTAAGGGGCTGATTTGGATCCATATGTTTCATGCTATGGTTAGGTTTACCTTAATACTTCTTTTGTACTTGTGGATGCTTGCAATAGGGGTTAATCATAAGTGGGATGCTTGTCCAAGGAAGGGCAGTACCCAAGCACCGGTCCACCCACATATCAAATTATCAAAGTACCGAACGCGAATCATATGAATGTAATGAAAACTAGCTTGAAGATAATTCCCATGTGTCCTCGGGAGAGCTTTCATTTATATAAGAGTTTGTCCAGGCTTTTCCTTTGCTACAAAAAGGATTGGGCCATCTTGCTGCACCTTATTTGCTTTTATTATTGTTACCCATTACAAATTACCTTATCACAAAACTATGTGTTACCTATAATTTCAGTGCTTGAAGAGAATACCTTACTGAAAACTGCTTATTATTTCCTTCTGCTCCTCGTTGGGTTTGACACTCTTACTTATCGAAAGGACTACGATAGATCCCCTATACTTGTGGGTCATCAAGACTCTTTTCTGGCGCCGTTGCCATGGAGTGAAGCACCTTTGGTAGGTGGAATTTGGTAACGAAAAATTTATATAGTGTTGGGGATATTACTACTGGACATAAACCGGCCAGGAGTGGCCGGGTTAAATCTATGAGGATTAGAATCCCAGGAAGACAAAGGATGGTGGCGCTTTATGAAGGCCCAAGGCCCAAAGGAGGGTTAAGGCCTGTAGATGTAAACCGACATTATCATGTAACTTGTATTGTAAGATAGGAGGAATAGAGACTGAGTTGAACACGTTGATGATCCGGTCTCGGGACTTTGTAAACCGACGGGCGTCGACCTATGTATATAAAGGGACGACCCGGCGGCGGTTTAGGGACGACAGACAACAAATCGAGAGCCAGGCAAAGTGGATTCGCTCCCTGGTCATCAAAACCCTAGCAATTCCATCACAACTGGAGTAGGCTTTTACCTTCATAGTAAGGGGCCGAACCAGTATAAAACTCTTGCGTCCCTTGTCCGCTTTAACCCCTTTAAGATAACCCGTAGCAATGGCTCCACGACTAAGTCCTTTCACGAGGACATCTGCCGTGACAAAACCACGACAGTTGGCGCCCACCGTGGGGCTATCGCACGATGGTTTCAAGTTCTTGAAGGGTAGCTTCTAAGGACTCAAGGGATACGCTGTGGGCCAGATGACTAAAATTCGTCGCGGCAAGCTCTACAACGACGATGCTGGATGGGGTCCCGAGACCGGTTCAATTGAATACGGGTACCGGGCCCCCTTTGGCGGAATTCACGTCTTCATCGGCAAGCTCGGCGAACCAGGCCCTGAGCCGAACATCTGCACCGACATCATCGAGACGGATCAGCATGCAAGCACTGCCCAGGTTCAGCCCGCCGTAAAACATGTCTTCATAGGTGTCATCCGTGGAGCGGAGTATGAGGGTAGATCGGCATCTGGTGGCGAAACCGTTGTCTGCTCTGACGACGAGTCTTCAACCAGAAAGACCGAGTCACTGTACTAGCTGCAGGATGGCCGGATTAGTGGAGGTTCTGATGGAAACAGTATTCCGGACCCCCTCGATCTGCCAAGCCGGGTCGCGGTCTTCATGGCCGGTACACAACCAGCACAACACTCTTCTACCACCGCAGCAATGATCTCCGGTTCAGCAACAACAACACTAGCAGGAGCAGGGGGCTCTGCGCCGCCTCCGGCTCAGGTTTTGTCCGACCTGTTCGACGCTTTAGCGACGTTGATGGCAGCGGAAGTGGACGCGGCAACCCGGGATCAGCACAACGCAGAGATTGCAAAGGTGAAGGATCAGATAACTCAGGTTAAAGCGGACCTGGCAGCAGAAAATGCCAGGATGGCTACAGAGCGGGCCGGATTGGAGGCTTAGGCATACCGGCTTATGCTGGATCAGAGTGCGTCAGATGACGTCATGAGGAGAAGATACCGGTCGTGCCTTCTGTCGGTTTTGGAGGCAAGTAATCTCTTTAACACATCAGGAGCGGGCACCAGCAACCAACCTGTGGTAAACCGGGCGGAGGCACTTGGGACTGGGGCACAGGTTCAGCCTCATGCAACGGATCCGACGCCTCCGCCTCGTTAGAACAATATTCCATCACGACATGTCTCAACACCTCCGGGTCATTACTCTAACCCGTTGGATAACATTGTGTCCGCCGCTTCACGATTGGCAGCTCTCCCAATCGAAGGCGAGTCACCGGTGGGAGTCGAGACACGACGGGTTAGAGAGCTCCTTCAAACGGCTTTAACCCAGCAGCAGGCTTATTGGCATAGTCGCGAGAGGATTCATTCCACCCCCCGTCCAAGTCGGAGTTACCACAGGCATGTGGACGAACCGGCTGTGTCAAGCAGTGCACGGCACCGTAACCCGGCGGGTGGTGGTGCTAATGCACAAGATGTGGTGGATCATGGCCGAGCACGTCAAGAGGCCGAGTTAGCAGCACAACACGCAGCTCGACAGCCTACTCTGGTTCGTCCAACCACCTCAGTGGAGCTAGGTGTGGTCTTCAGTTCTTTGGGGGTACCGTGCCTCACCCTAGCCTTGCGTAATGTGCGACTGCCCAAGGATTTTAAGGGCCCTCATAAGGTGCCCAATTATACTGTCGATTTGCCCCCTGAGTCATGGGTTGAGAGTTATGAGATGGCGATGGAGATGCTGGATGTGGATGAAGCGGTATGTGCTAAGTATTTCACCATGATGTTAGAAGGAACAGCTCGTACATGGTTAAAAAGTTTTCCAGCTAACTCCACTGGGTCATGGGCCGAGTTAAGAACCGATTTATCCAGAATTTTAAGGACACGTGTAAGCAGCCTATGTCAATTGTAGACCTAGCCGCCTGCGTTCAAGAGGATGGGGAGTCTACAACCCATTGGGTGAAGTGAGTCTCAGCTATTTTGCACTCATCAGACCGCATCAATGCGGATGCGGCAGTCTTGACGTTGGAAGGCAATTGCTGGTTTATGCCGTTGAAACTAAAGTTGGGAAGACTCAAACGTCACTGCAACGACATGTCAACGCGTATGGCCGCTTGAAGGAAATATGCCCTAGAGGCAATAATGAAGTTATTATTTATTTCCTTATTTCATGATAAATGTTTATTATTCATGCTAGAATTGTATTAACTGGAAACATAATACATGTGTGAATACATAGACAAAAAGAGTGTCACTAATATGCCTCTACTAGACTAGCTCGTTAATCAAAGATGGTTATGTTTCCTAGCCATAGACATGAGTTGTCATTTGATTAACGGGATCACATCATTAGGAGAATGATGTGATTGACTTGACCCATTCCGTTAGCTTAGCACCCGATCGTTTAGTATGTTGCTATTGCTTTCTTCATGACTTATACATGTTCCTATGACTATGAGATTATGCAACTCCCGTTTACTAGAGGAACACCTTGTGTGCTACCAAATGTCAGAACGTAACTGGGTGATTATAAAGGTGCTCTACAGGTGTCTCCGAAGGTACTTGTTGGGTTGGAGTATTTCGAGATTAGGATTTGTCACCCGATTGTCGGATAGGTATCTCTGGGCCCACTCGGTAATGCACATCACTATAAGCCTTGCAAGCATTGTAACTAATGAGTTAGTTGCGGGATGATGTATTACAACACGAGTAAAGAGAGTCGCCGATAACGAGATTAAACTAGGTATTAAGATACCGACGATCAAATCTCGGGCAAGTGACATACCGATGACAAAGGGAACAACGTATGTTATTATGCGGTCTGACCGATAAAGATCTTCGTAGAATATGTAGGAGCCAATATGGGCATCCAGGTCCCGCTATTGGTTATTGACCAGAGAGGTGTCCCAGTCATGTCTACATAGTTCTCGAACCCGTAGGGTCCGCACGCTTAACGTTCATTGACGATATAGTATTATATGAGTTATGTATGTTGGTGACTGAATGTTGTTTGGAGTTCGGGATGAGATCACGGACATGACGAGGAACTCCGGAATGGTCTGGAGATAAAGTTTGATATATGGGATAATAGTGTTTGGTCACCGGAAGGGTTCCGGAATTCATCGGAAGGGGTTCCAGATGTTTAGTGGGATGTCTATCTAAGTGGGAGTTCTTAAGTAATATGATTAATTGAACTTTAATTTATCATGAACTTAGTCCTGGTAGTATTAGCATATCTATGTTATAGATCAATAGCTCGCATTTAGCTCCTCTGTTTTATTTTTGATATGTTCCTAGAGAAAACTAAGTTGAAAGATGTTAGTAGCAATGACGCAGATTGGATCCGTGATCTGAGGATTATCCTCATTGTTGCACAGAAGAATTATGTCCTTGATGCACCGCTAGGTGACAGACCTATTACAGGAGCAGATGCAGACGTTATGAACGTTTGGCTAGCTCAATATGATGACTACTTGATAGTTTAGTGCACCATGCTTAACAACTTTGAATCGAGACTTCAAAGACGTTTTGAACATCATGGATCATATGAGATGTTCCAGGAGTTGAAGTTAATATTTCAAGAAAATACCCGAGTTGAGAGATATGAAGTCTCCAACAAGTTCTATAGCTAAAAGATGGAGGGGAATAGTTCAAGCAGTGAGCATGTGCTCAGATTGTCTGGGTACTACAACCGCTTGAATCAAGTGGGAGTTAATCTTCCAGATTAGATAGTGATTGATAGAGTTCTCTAGTCACTATCACCAAGTTACTAGAACTTTGTGATGAGCTATAATATGCAAGGGATAAACAGAAACGATTCCCAAGCTCTTTGTGATGCTGAAATCGACGAAGGTAGAAATCAAGAAAAGCATCAAGTGTTGATGGTTGACAAGACCACTAGTTTCAAGAAAAGGGCAAAGGGAAGAAGGGGAACTTCAAGAAGAACGACAAGCAAGTTCCTACTCAAGTGAAGAAGCCCAAGTCTATACCTAAGTCTGAGACTAAGTGTTTCTACTGCAAAGGGATTGGTCACTGGAAGCAGAACTGCCCAAAGTATTTGGCAGATAAGAAGGATGGCAAAGTGAACAAAGGTATATTTGATATATAGACTATTGATGTATATTTTACTAGTGTTCATAGCAACCCCTCGGTATTTGATACTAGTTCAGTTGCTAAGAGTAGTAACTCGAAACAGGAGTTGTAGAATAAACAGAGACTAGTTGAGGCCGAAGTGATGATGTGTGTTGGAAGTGGTTCCAAGATTGATATGATCATCATCGTACACTCCCTACACTTTTGGGATTAGTGTTGAACCTAAATAAGTGTTATTTGGTGTTTGCGTTGAGCATGAATACGATTTGATCATGTTTATTGCAATACAGTTATTCATTTAAGTTAGATAATAATTGTTATTCTGTTTACATGAATAAAACCTTCTATGGTTATGCACCCAATGAAAATGGTTTGTTGAATCTCGATCGTAGTGATGCACATATTCATAATATTGAAGCCAAAAGATGCAAAGTTAATAATGATAGTGCAACTTATTTGTGGCACTGCCGTTTAGGACATATTGGTGTAAAGCGCATGAAGAAAATCCATGCTGATGGGCTTTTGGAATCACTTGATTATGAATCAGTTGATGCTTGCGAACCATGCCTCATGGGCAAAGATGACTAAGACTCCGTTCTCTAGAACAATGGAGCGAGCAATTGACTTATTGGATATAATACATACTGATGTATGAGGTCCGATGAGTGTTGAGGCTCGCGACGGGTATCGTTATTTTTCTGACCTTCACAGATGATTTGAGCAGATATGGGTATATCTACTTGAAGAAACATAAGTTTGAAACATTTGAAAAGTTCAAAGAATTTCAGAGTGAAGTGGAAAATCATCGTAACAAGAAAATAAAGTTTCTACGATTTGATCATAGAGGCGAATATTTGAGTTACGAGTTTGGCCTTCAATTAAAACAATGTGCAATAGTTTCACAAAACTCATGCCACCTGGAACACCACAGCGTAATGGTGTGTCTGAACGTCCTAACCGTACTTTATTTGATATAGTGCAATCTATGATGTCTCTTACCAATTTACCACTATTGATTTGGGGTTATGCATTAGAGACAGCTGCATTCACATTAAAAAAGGGCACCATCTAAATCTGTTGAGACGACATTGTATGAACTGTGGTTTAGGAGGAAACCTAAGCTGTCGTTTCTTAAAGTTTGGGGTTGCGATGCTTATGTAAAAAAGTTTCATCTTGATAAGCTCAAACCCAAGTCGGAGAAGTGCGTCTTCGTAGGATACCCAAAAGTAACTGTTGGGTACACCTTCTATCACAGATCCGAAGGCAAGATATTTGTTGCTGAGAATGGATCCTTTCTGGAGAAGGAGTTTCTCTTGAAAGAAGTGAGTAGGAGGAAAGTAGAACTTGATGAGGTAACTATACCTGCTCCCTTATTGGAAAGTAGTTCATCACAGAAATCTGTTTCTGTGACTCCTACACCAATTAGTGAGGAAGCTAATGATGATGATCATGTAACTTCAGATCAAGTTACTACCGAACCTCGTAGGTCAACCAGAGTGAGATCCACACCATAGTGGTACAAAAATCCTGTTCTGGAGGTCATGTTAATTGACCATGACGAACCTACGAACTATGAGGAAGCGATGATGAGCCCAGATTCCGCAAAATGGCTTAAGGCCATGAAATCTGAGATGGGATCCATGTATGAGAACAAAAGTGTGAACTTTGGTTGACTTGCCCGTTGACCGGCAAGACATTGATAATAAATGGATCTTCAAGAAGAAGACTGACGCTGATGGTAATGTTACTGTCTATAAAGCTCGGCTTTTTGCAAAAGGTTTTCGACAAGTTCAAGGGATTGACTACGATGAGACTTTCTCACCCGTAGCGATGCTTAAGTCTGTCCGAATCATGTTAGCAATTGCCTCATTTTGTAATTATGAAATTTGACAAATGAATGTCAAAACTACATTCCTTAATGGATTTCTTAAAAAAGAGTTGTATATGATGCAACCAGAAGGTTTTGTCGATCCTAAAGGTGTTAACAAAGTGTGCAAGCTCCAATGATCCATCTATGGACTGGTGCAAGCATCTCGGAGTTGGAATATATGCTTTGATGAGTTGATCAAAGCATATAGTTTTATACAGACTTACGGTGAAGCCTGTATTTACAAAAAAGTGAGTGGGAGCACTACAACATTTCTGATAAGTATATGTGAATGACATATTGTTGATCGGAAATAATGTAGAATTTTCTGGAAAGCATAAAGGAGTATTTGAAAGGAGTTTTTCAAAGAAAGACCTCAGTGAAGCTGCTTACGTATTGAGCATCAAGATCTATAGAGATTGATCAAGACGCTTGATAAGTTTTTTCAATGAGTACATACCTTGACAAAGATTTTGAAGTAGTTCAAAATGGAACAGTCAAAGAAGGAGTTCTCGCCTGTGTTACAAGGTGTGAAGTTGAGTAAGACTCAAAACCCGACCACGGCAGAAGATAGAGAGAGAATGAAAGTCGTTCCCTATGCCTCAGCCATAGGTTCTATAAAGTATGCCCTCCGTGATGACGGCCCTCTTCCGGCGGAGCTCCGGAACATGCCCCAAGATGGGATCTCGTGGATACAGAAAGTTGCGGCGATGGAATTAGGTTTTTGGCTCCTGTTCTGATCGTTTGGTGGTACGTGTGTATATATAGGAGGAAGAAGTACGCCGGAGGAGCAACGAGGGGCCCATGAGGCAGGGGGTGCGCCCTGGGGGGGGGACCCCCCACCCTCGTGACCGCCTCTTTTGTTCCTTCGAGTAGGATCCAAGTCTCCTAGATCACGTTCGGTTAGAAAATCACGTTCCTGAAGATTTTATTCCATTTGGACTCTGTTTGATATTCCGTTTATCCGAAACACTGAAATAGGCAAAAAACAGCAATTCTGGGTTGGGCCTCCGGTTAATAGGCTAGTCCCAAAAATAATATAAAAGTGGAAAATAAAGCCCAATATAGTCCAAAACAGTAGATAATATAACATGGAGCAATCAAAAATTATAGATACATTGGAGACGTATCAGGCATCCCCAAGCTTAATTCCTGCTCATCCTCGAGTAGGTAAATGATAAAAAGAGAATTTTTGATGCGGAGTGCTACTTGGCATAATTTCAATGTAAATCTTCTTAATTGTGGTATGAATATTCAGATTAGAAAGATTCAAGACAAAAGTTTATATTGACATAAAAAATAATAATACTTCAAGCATACTAATAAAGCAATTATGTCTTCTCAAAAATAACATGGCCAAAGAAAGTTATCCCTACAAAATCATATAGTCTGGCTATGCTCCATCTTCACCACACAAAGTATTTAAATCATGCACAACCCCGATGACAAGCCAACCAATTGTTTCATACTCTAACTTTTTCAAAACTTTTTCAATCTTCACGCAATACATGAGCGTGAGCCATGGATATAGCACTACAGGTGGAATACAATGGTGGTTGTGGAGAAGACAATAAAGGAGAAGATGGTCTCACATCAACTAGGCGTATCAACGGGCTATGGAGATGCCCATCAATAGATATCAATGTGAGTGAGTAGGGATTGCCATGCAACGGATGCACTAGAGCTATAAGTATATGAAAGCTCAAAAAGAAACTAAGTGGGTGTGCATCCAACTTGCTTGCTCATGAAGACCTAGGGCAATTTTTGAGGAAGCCCATCATTGGAATATACAAGCCAAGTTCTATAATGAAAAATTCCCACTAGTATATGAAAGTGATAACATGAGAGACTCTCTACTATGAAGATCATGGTGCTACTTTGAAGCACAAGTGTGGTAAAAGGATAGTAACATTGTCCCTTCTCTCTTTTTCTCTCATTCCTTTTTTTATTTGGGCCTTTTCCTTTTTTATGGCCTCTTTTTATTTGGGCTTCTTTGGCCTCTTTTTTTATTTTTCGTCCGGAGTCTCATCCCGACTTATGGGGGAATCATAGTCTCCATCATTCTTTCCTCACTAGGACAATGCTCTAATAATGATCATCACACTTTTATTTTTCTTATAACTCAACAATTACAACTCGATACTTAGAACAAAATATGACTCCATGTGAATGCATCCGGCGGTGTACCGGGATATGCAATATGACAATGATGGAGTGTGTCATGAACGGAATGGTGGAAAGTTGCATGGCAATATATCTCGGAATGGCTATGGAAATGCCATAATAGGTAGGTATGGTGGCTGTTTTGAGGAAGGTATATGATAGGTGTATGATACCGACGAAAGGTGCGCGGTTGTAGAGAGGCTAGCAAAGGTGGAAGGGTGAGAGTGCATATAATCCATGGACTCAACATTAGTCATAAAGAACTCATATAATTATTGCAAAAATCTAGAAGTTATCAAAGCAAAGTATTATGCGCATGCTCCTAGGGGGATAGATTGGTAGGAAAAGACCATCACTCATCCCCGACCGCCACTCATAAGGAAGACAATCAATAAATAAATCATGCTCTGATTTCATCACATAACGGTTCACCATATGTGCATGCTACGGGAATCACAAACCTTAACACAAGTATTCTTTAAATTCACAACTACTCAACTAGCATGACTTTAATATTATCACCTCCATATCTAAAAACAATTATCATGCTTCAATCTTTTCTTAGTATTCAACACACTCAAAAGAAAGTTTCACAAATCTTGAATACCAAGCATATTATTATTAAGCAAATTACCATGCTATTAAGAGACTCTCAAAATAATTTAAGTGAAGCATGAGAGATCAATAGTTTCTTTAAAATGAATCCACCACCGTGCTCTAAAAGATCTAAGTGAAGCACATAGAGCAAAATTATAACGCTCAAAAGATATAAGTGAAGCACATAGAGCAAAACTACTTAGCTCAAAAGATATAAGTGAAGCACATAGAGCAAAACTACTACGCTCAAAAGATATAAGTGAAGCACATAGAGTATTCTATCAAATTTTAATTCATGTATGGCTCTCTAAAAAGGTGTGTACAGCAAGGATGATTGTGGCATACTAAGACACAAAGACACAAATAATACAAGACGCTCCAAGCAAAACACATATCATGTTGGTGAATAACAATATAGTTCCAAGTAAATTACCGATGGAAGTGGATGAAAGAGGGGATGCCTTCCGGGGCATCCCCAAGCTTTGACTTCTTGGTGTCCTTGGATTATCTTGGGGGTGCCATAGGCATCCCCAAGCTTAGGCTCTTGCCACTCCTTGTTCCATGATCCATCAAAAGAATTCACCCAAAACTTGAAAACTTCACAACACAAAACTCAAAATAGAAAACTCATGAGCTCCGTTAGCGAAAGAAAACAAAAGACCACTTCAAGGTACTGTAATGAACTCATTCTTTATTTATATTGGTGTTAAACCTACTGTATTCCAACTTCTATATGGATTATAGACTATTTTACTAGCCATAGATTCATCAAAATAAGCAAACAACACACAAAAACAGAATCTGTCAAAAACAGAACAGTCTGTAGTAATCTGTAGCTAGCACAAGATCTGGAACCCCGAAAATTCTAAAATAAATTTCTGGACGTGAGGAATTTATGTATTAATCATCTGCGAAAAGAATTAACTAAATAGCACTCTTCAAATAAAAATGACAGCAGTTCTCGTGAGCGCTAAAGTTTCTGTTTTTTACAGCAAGTTCAACAAGACTTTCCCCAAGTCTTCCCAACGGTTCTACTTGGCACAAAAACTAATTAAACACAAAAAAACACAACCAAAACAGAGGCTAAATAATTTATTTATTAAATAACAGCAAGGAATAATATTGGGTTGTCTCCCAACAAGCGCTTTTCTTTAAAGCCTTATAGCTAGGCATAATATTTCAATGATGCTCAGATGAAAGACAAGAATTGAAGCACAAAGAGAGCATCATAAAACACATGACAAACACATCTAAGTCTAACATACTTCCTATGCATAGGCATCTTATAGGCAAACAAATTATCAAGGCAAGCAAAACTAGCATATGCAAGGAAGCAGAAAGAGACAATAGCAATCTCAACATAACGAGAGGTAATTTAGTAACATGAAAATTTCTACCACCATATTTTCCTCTCTCATAATAATTATATGTAGGATCATAAGAAAATTCAACAAAATAGCTATCACATAAAATATTTTCAACACGATCCACATGCATGCAAAGTTGACACTCTTCCAAAATAGTGGGATTAACAAATAGTGGAATTAACATTAACTAAAGTCATGACCATTCCAAACCCACTTTTAATATTATTGCAAACATTATAATCAATCTCATATTCATCATGGGGTTTAAATAAATTTTCAAGATCAAAAGAAGAATCACCCCAATCATGATCATTGCAACAAGTAGAGGACATAGCAAAACTAGCATCCCCAAGCTTAGGGTTTTGCATATTATTAGCACAATTGACATCAAGAGAATTTATAATAAAATCATTGCAATCATGCTTTTTATTCAAAGATCTATCGTGAAGCACTTCATCACAATTTTCATATTTACGGGTTTCAGGGAAAAGCTTATAAAGATAATCTAGTGCATCCAAATCACTAGGGATTGGTTCATCATAATTGGATCTCTAAAAAAGATTGGTAAGCAGATGAGGATCCATAGATCTTAGGTTCTCTGTTTAGTAATAAATAAACAACTATTCTAACCATACGAGCAAACAAGAAGCAAGCGGACAAAAAAGGGGCAAATAGAGAGGGAGGATAGAGAGAGAGGGCGAATAAAACGGCAAGGGTGAATTGGGGGGGAGAGGAAAATGAGAGGCAAATGGCAAATAATGTAATGCGAGAGATAGGGATTGTGATGGGTACTTGGTATGTTGACTTTTTGCGTAGACTCCCCGGCAACGGCGCCAGAAATCCTTCTTGCTACGTCTTGAGCTTGCGTTGGTTTTCCCCGAAGAGGAAGGGATGATGCAGCAGAGTAGCATAAGTATTTCCCTCAGTTTTTGAGAACCAAGGTATCAATCCAGTAGGAGCCCACGCTCAAGTCCCTCGTACCTGCACAAAGCGATAGCTACTCGCAACCAACGCGATTAGGGGTTGTCAAGCCCTTCACGGTCACTTACGAGAGTGAGATCTGATAGATATAATATTTTTGGTATTTTTGGTATAAAGATGCAAAGTAAAAAGTAAAAGCAAAGTAAAAAAGCAAAGCAAGATTAAAGTAATGGAGATTGATATGATGAGAATAGACCCGGGGGCCATAGGTTTCACTAGTGGCTTCTCTCAAGAGCATAAGTATTCTACGGTGGGTGAACAAATTACTGTTGAGCAATTGACATAATTGAGCATAGTTATGAGAATATCTAGGCATGATCATGTATATAGGCATCACGTCCGTGACAAGTAGATCGAAACGATTCTGCATCTACTACTATTACTCCACTCATCGACCGCTATCCAGCATGCATCTAGAGTATTAAGTTAAAAACAGAGTAACGCCTTAAGCAAGATGACATGATGTAGAGAGATAAAATTCATGCAATATGAAATAAACCCCATCTTGTTATCCTCGATGGCAACGATACAATACATGCCTTGCTGCCCCTTCTATCACTGGGTGAGGACATCGCAAGATCGGACCCAAAGCTAAGCACTTCTCCCATGGCAAGAACTACCAACCTAGTTGGCCAAACCAAACGGATAATTCGAAGAGACTTGCAAAGATAACCAATCATACATAAAAGAATTCAGAGAAGATTCAAATATTATTCATAGATAGACTTGATCATAAACCCACAATTCATCGGTCTCAACAAACACACCGCAAAAAGAAGATTACATCAAATAGATCTCCACAAGAGAGGGGGAGAACTTTGTATTGAGATTGAAAGAGAGAGAAGAAGCCATCTAGATACTAATTATGGACCCGAAGGTCTAAGGTGAACTACTCACACTTCATCGGATAGGCTATGATGATGTAGAGGCCCTCCGTGATGACGGCCCTCTTCCGGCGGAGCTCCGGAACAGGCCCCAAGATGGGATCTCATGGATACCGAAAGTTGCGGCGGTGGAATTAGGTTTTGGCTCCTGTTCTGGTCGTTTGGGGGTACGTGTGTATATATAGGAGGAAGAAGTACGCCGGAGGAGCAACGAGGGGCCCACGAGGCAGGGGGCGCGCCCTAGGGGGGGCGCCCCCACCCTCGTGACCGCCTCTTTTTTCCTTGGAGCAGGGTCCAAGTCTCCTGGATCACGTTCGGTGAGAAAATCACGCCCCGAAGATTTTATTCTGTTTGGACTCTGTTTGATATTCCGTTTATCCGAAACACTGAAATAGACAAAAAACAGCAATTCTGGGCTGGGCCTCCGGTTAATAGGTTAGTCCCAAAAATAATATAAAAGTGGAAAATAAAGCCCAATATAGTCCAAAACAGTAGATAATATAGCATGGAGCAATCAAAAATTATAGATACGTTGGAGACGTATCAAGATTGTTATTCACCAACACCATCACCACGCCGTTGTGCTGCCGGAACTCATCTACTACTTCGCCCCTCTTGCTGGATCGAGAAGGTGAGGACGTCACCGAGCCGAACGTGTGCAGAACTCAGAGGTGTCGTGCTTTCGGTACTTGGATCGGTCGGATCGTGAAGACGTACGACTACATCAACCACGTTGATATAACGCTTCCGCTTTCGGTCTATGAGGGCACGTAGACATACTCTCCCCTCTCGTTGCTATGCATCGCCATGATCCTGTGTGTGCGTAGACAAATTTTGAAATTACTACGTTCCCCAACACCGCTTTGGTTAAGTATGCCAATTCAGATAGTACCAAGGATCCCGAGTCTGAGCAGGACAAATCCGGGAAGGGGAAAAATAACGGCAGTGCCAAGGGGCAGCAACATAAGCCGGCAGGTCATGGGAACAATGGTAAGCGCAAGGCGGATAATAGCTTGGACTTCGTGGCTAACACCAACGCCCAGGATCACGGTCAGCATCGCAAGGGTAAACCGCCCCAGCAGGGCGGAGGGTCAGGCCCCAATCTGGAGTGTCTGTTAAATCAACCTTGTCCAAAGCAGAGATCAAACGAGAAGCCAGCTTCGTATCTTTGGAAGGATTGTTTCATCATGCGAGAGTTCAAAAATTCTAATATGTTTCAATACGACAATGGCCCGCCCGGCGGTTCAGGAGGCGGTTTTCATGGGCCAGGTTATGGAGGCGGCAGCTCCGGTTTAGGATTCCAAGGCAATCAGACCAGACATGGCAGCCAAGGTAATCAGGGCAATCAAGGAGGTTATAACCATTAGGGGAATCAGCAGCAGCAGCAATCGGGTTATTAGAGCAATCCGAAGCAGTTGAATAGTGGGCAGTATCATGTCTTTACCACTAGCTTGTGTAAGCGCGATCAAAAGCTTCACAAAAGGGCCGTGAACTCTGTTGAACCGGCGGTGCCTCAGTATTTGCGCTGGTCTGAACAACCCATTTTATGGAGTCGAGAATATCATCCTCCCCGGGTTGATAATCCGGGTCATCTGGCCTTAGTGGTGGCACCTCAAGTTGGGGGTTACAAGTTCACCAAGGTGCCTATGGATGGAGGGAGCAGTATCAATATCCTTTACTATGATACCTTCCGACGCATGGGGCTGACAGATAAGAATCTCAAACCGTCGAACACCGTATTTCATGGTGTGGTGCCTAGTAAATCGGCATATCTAGTTGGCAAGATAGCTTTAGAGGTGGCTTTTGGAGATGATCATGATTCCAGATCAGAGACATTGACTTTTAAAGTAGTGAAAATCAAGAGTCCATATCATGCCCTGTTCGGACGGCCGGATTATGCTAAGTTCATGGCAAGGCCGTGTTGTGTTTATCCGCAGCTTAAGATGCCGGGTCATAAGGGGACCATCACAGTACATGGGAGCAGGAAGATAACCTTGGAGTGTGAAGAAGGTGATGCGGCTTATGCTGAGTTGGTTTGTGCCACAGAGGAGCTGAAGTTTTATAAAGACAATGTTGATCCGGCTGATATGACTTCTCTGAAAAAGCCAACTACAGAGCATGATCCGGCGCTGAAATTTAAATCGCCGCAGATAATAAGATGGTTGATTTTGTTCCTGGTGATTCATCTCAGCAGTTCAGCATTAGTGCTAACCTGGATCCAAAATAGGAAAGCACGCTCATCGAGTTCATCCGTGAGAACCGGGACATCTTTGCATGGAAGCCTTCTGACATGCCTAGTGTACCGAGGGAACTCACTGAGCACACCCTTAATATAGATCCCAAATTTAAACTGGCCAGACAGTTTCTTCGCCGCTTCAATGAAGAGAGGCGTAAGGCTATTGGTGAGGAGGTAGCCCGGCTTTTGGCAGCAGGGTTTATCGTGGAGGTCTTTCACCTTGAGTGGCTAGCTAATCCGGTGCTGGTACTTAAGAAAAATGGCACTTGGCATATGTGTGTGGATTACACAAACTTGAACAAGGCATGTCCAGCTGATCCCTTTGCTCTCCCTCGTATTGATCAGATTATTGATGCTACAGGGGGTTGTGACCGTTTGTGTTTTTTGGATGCTTATTCTGGTTATCATCAAATCAAAATGGCAGTTAAGGACCAGGAGAAGACAACTTTCATAACTCCCTTTGGAGCCTTCTGCTATGTATCTATGCCTTTTGGGCTCAAGAGTGCCCAGGCGATGTATCAACGTTGTGTTCAGAATTGTCTTCATAAACAGATTGGGCGCAATGTCCATGCTTATGTGGATGATATTGTGGTGAAGTCTAGGAAGGAGGAAACATTGATAGATGACCTAAGAGAGACTTTTGACAACCTCCAGGTCTATAAGATGATGCTTAATCCGGCCAAATGTGTCTTTGGTGTTCGGCAGGCAAACTCTTGGGTTTCCTGGTGTCTAACAGGGGCATTGAGGAGAATCTAGAGAAGATCACAACTATCACCTCTCTGGCTAAACCGACATGTATCAATGATGTTGAGCGTTTGGCGGGCCGGATTGCAGCATTAAGCCGGTTTATCAGTCGCCTTGGGGAGAAAGCTATCCCTTTGTATCAGATGCTAAAGAAAACGGATGACTTCGTCTGGAGTGACGCGGCTGATAAAGCGTTCGAGGATTTGAAGAGACAGTTAGCCGAACCGCCTGTCCTTGCGGCTCCGGTCGATAAAGAGCCCTTATTGCTATACGTGGCTGCTAATGCCCGGGCTGTTAGTGTGGCTATTGTGGTTGAGCGCAAGGAGGCCGAAAAGGAGTATCCGGTTCAACGGCCGGTTTATTACATTAGTGAGGTACTTATTGAATCAAAGCAGAGGTGCCCACATTGGCAGAAGCTGGTGTATGGAGTTTTCATGGCAAGCTGGAAGCTCAAGCATTATTTTCAAGGTCATCCTATCACAGTGGTTAGTTTAGCCCCCTTGGGAGATATCATCCAAAACAGAGAAGCAACTGGCCGAATTTCCAAGTGGGCTATTGAGCTTGGACCTCACGGGATAAAATATACGGCTCGCACAACAATCAAATCCCAAGCACTTGTGGACTTCATTAATGATTGGACAGAGTTGCAGGCACCAGAGGAAAAGCCAGATAACACGTATTGGATTATTCATTTTGATGGGTCCAGACAACTAGAGGGCTCGGGGGCTGGAGTCATACTAACTTTTCCACGAGGTGATAATTTTTGTTATGTTCTCCGCTTAATGTTCCCTTGTACTAACAACGCAGCTAAATACGAAGCCTTGCTCCATGGTCTTTGGATGGCTAAGGAGATGAATTTAAGCCGGGTTAAGTGCTTCGGTGACTCAGATGTGGTGGCTCAGCAGGTGTCTGGTACATGGGATTCCAAGGATCTGCTCATGGCAGCGTATCGACGAGAGGTGGACATAGTGGTTGGTCATTTTAAGGGTTATCAGGTTGACCATATAGACCGGCGAAAGAATGAAGTAGCGGACGCTTTAAGTCGCCTAGGCTCTCAGCGTAAACCGGTGCCACCCAATGTCTTCCTAGACGTACTTCATAATCCATCTGTCAAGTTACCCATAGAGGAGGAGTTGGCTATTCCTGATTCGGAGGCTCAATTGGTAGCAGCTCTTCATGTTATACCGGATTGGACAGTCCCATACCTAGCCTACATGAACCGGGGTGAGTTACCAGGCGATGAAACCTTGGCCCGATAGATAATTCGGCGATCAAAGTCAATGACCATTGTCAATGGGGAGTTACATCATTACAGCGTCAGAGGGGTGATTCAGCGTTGTGTGTCTCCTCAAGAAGGTTGTGAGATCTTGGGAGAGATCCACGAAGGTGATTATAGTCACCACGCCGGTTCAAAGTCCTTGGTGGCTAAGGCTTTTTGTCACAGCTTCTATTGGTTGACGGCTCATGCTGATGCTGAGGATTTGGTGAAGAGGTGTGACGGTTGTCAGAAGTTTGCACGCCGCGCTCATATTCCGGCCCAGGAGTTGAGAATGATTCCAATCACTTGGCCGTTTGCAATTTGGGGGCTAGACATGGTTGGACCCTTTAAAAGGTCCAAAGACAAGAAGACCCACCTGCTGGTGGCGGTTGATAAGTTTACCAAGTGGGTGGAGGCAGAGCCAGTCAGTAAGTGTGATGCAGCCACGGCCGTTCAATTCATCAAAAAGGTGATATTCCGGTTTGGTTTTCCACATAACATTATAGCTGATAATGGTACTAATCTATCCAAGGGCGCCATGGAAGAATTTTGTCAACGTGAGCACATCCGACTTGACGTGTCATCAGTGGCTCACCCCCAATCTAATGGTCAAGTAGAAAGGGCAAATCAGGAGATTTTGAGAGGCATTAAACCCCGGCTTATGCTTCCTTTAAAGCGGATGCCGGGTTGTTGGGTGGAGGAGTTACCTTCCGTGTTATGGAGTATCAACACCACACCGAACAGATCTACGGGTTACACGCCTTTCTTTATGGTTTATGGAGCAGAGGCGGTTCTCCCTACTGACATCCATCATGGCTCACCCTGTGTGGCGGCTTACGTTGAAGCTGATAATGAGAAGGCACGTCAGGACTCACTGGACCTATTAGATGAGGAGCGTGATCTGGCGGCATCGCATTCAGCAATTTATCAACAAGATCTCTGACGTTATAATAGCCGACGGGTTAAGACCAGAACTTTTCAAGAGGGCGATCTGGTGCTCTGGCTCATCCAGGATCAGACTGATATGCACAAGTTATCCCCACCTTGGGAAGGACCTTTTGTGGTCAGCAAAAATCTGCACAATGGGTCATACTACCTTATCGATGTTCGAGAGCACAAAGACTCACATAAATCGGAGGAGGAGACCAAGCGGCCGTGGAATATAGCTCTTCTTCGGCCTTATTATACTTGAGCCACAGGCTCTTCTTATGTACATATTTATGACAATGTATATATTATATACCGGAGCCTCGGCTAAAGCAGGGTCTCTTTTGTTTTTACATAATGTGTGGTTACATGGGGGCTTCTACTTATAAAGCGGAGTTCTATTAACCCGACTTATAATGCCACGCATATATAAAGGAAATCACTAGGGGGCTTGGTCATATTCGAACCATAGGTACGCCTCTTGATTGGCTTAAAGCCAAAAAAAGGAAATCACTAGGGGGCTTGGTTGTATTCACACCATAGCTATACCTCTTGATAGGCTAAAAGCCAAAAGGAAATTATGTGGGCCAAAGAGTGTTTGTGGCAAAAGCACAACTCAAACATAGGTTCCACTGAGCACAGCTCAAATATTGCTTGGGGTTCCTTGCTTCTCAAAGAACAAAGAGTTTGTACCCTTGCAATAGGCTATCAAGCCAGGCTTGGAAACCAGGTGTATTCACCTAAAACCCCGGGTTATCCTGCCTCTTTAAGTAAGCCACTCTGTCCAGGTAAACCTGGTATGACCCATCGAACGTTTGACAAGTCAATCTCATAGACCCTAAACTTGTCAAAGTTAAAATGATGATTGGTTAAAGATTGAGGTCCATCTAAAAAGGCTTTGCAAAATGGTTTAACTCAGTGGCCTGGCAGCCCATTAAAAGCCTCAATTTAGGGCCTGTCAGCCCATGAAAATCCTTACATATTTTTCTGGTATTTTTGTGCAATATTTAACCTCTTTTGTTAAAGGATTTATGAACATTTGCTGATAAACCGGTGTCTATTACAACCCGGCATGGCTTTCAACACTAAGTTGTTAGTATATGATCAGTTACAATCCGGCATTAACTTGATCCGGTCTGGTTTTGGCTAGAAGTCACCAGAATTATATGAACAAACCGGTGTTTATCATAACCCGATACGGTTTTGATATGAACCGGCAAGGATGAAAGGAGTCATCCATACTCCAGATTGGTGTTATCACCCTTATTATAACAACAGTTGGTCAGCCAACAAGATATATCACAGGTATCATCTATTTTATATCCGGTTATTACAGTCTTGGTTATACATCCAAGCTATGTATATATTTTGGGCATCATGACCCGTCCAGTGGTTAACCACTAGGACACTTTCAAGTTCTTATATGCAGGAACAAATTAAATAAAGCTGCAATGGACTATGCATATAATAGATCCCAAGGGAATGGCGAGTTACCAATATCAAGCAAAATAAACATGCTCGATGGCATAACCGATAAGTGTTTAAGCTAGCCTATTACAAGGTGCTTTAAAAGCCCACACAGAATAATTGTTTCAATAACGAGTGGCAGACTGCGGCAGATAAACCGGCCCCCGGTTTAGGATTCAACATCTGGACGACTTGAAGATTGAGGATCATCCTGAGTTGGCGCATCCTCCTCCTCTCTACCCAGTAGCTGGAATCAATCGTCGTCCAATCGATTCCAGTTAAAGCTTGGAATACAGCCTCTTCACTTATAAGGCTGGAAGGATCAATGTCAGGGGCATAAGTGTGTTTACGAATTGGCGGAACAAGATCTTCTATGTCATGTATTGCCACAGGATACATCTTCTGATCAGCATCATAAATCGGCTGGTAATGGGATAGATCCATTTCATCCGCCAATTTGCTTGCAATGGGTCGCAGTTCTCTTGTCAACCTTCGGAGATCATCATTGTTGAATTCTGAACCATATTCTTTACGCCAGGATAGCCTTGGCCAATATCTTCCGGTTCAAGATCTGGAATCCACGCCTTGGCCCGGATTAGCGCAGTCAGCGCACCTGACCTTGCAGCTGATCTCTTCAGTTCATCCAACCGGGCAGGCAACATGGATAACTTTTCGATGGTTTCTTTTATCAGCGTGGGAGGAGGCTTGTTATAAGCAGCAGTGCAAATAGCTCATTGGGATCTGGAATATAGCTGTTCTATCAAAGTATAGGCAACCTTGAGCTTCATCCGCATGTCGGAGCCCAGATGAGTAATGCGGGTCCCTGTCATGGTAAGCATCAGTAAACCGACCATTGATGAGATAGTATGAATTGAAAAAGCTTCATATGAGGATACTTACCAAATACAACAAAAGTCATGGCATTAATCTGCTGCTTTAAACCGGCCAGTTCTTCAGCCACCGATTTAAGAGCGGCTGCTGCGTCTTCAGCTTTCTTCTGTAAAGCGGATTTTTCTGCCTCCCAATCCGCCCGCTCCTTCCTCAAGGTCTCCTTCAGCTTTTCCATGGCTGCTAAGGTGGTGCTCAGTTCTTCCTTGGCTTTAGAAGCCTCTCCTTGTTGAGATTTAATGTTCTCTTGGAGATCAGAGTTTTGGCTGTCCTTTTTGCTCAGCTCAGCCTGTCAAGGAACGACATATCATCAGTCGGTTGTATATATTTGAAGTACCAAGCACATAACAAGTTATGCACTTTGTACATGGGGGCTAATGCCTATTTGCTCTATTATCAGATTTTTTTGAAGTCCCAAGTACAATGCAAGCATTATCCTTGACACTTGGGGGCTAATGTACATCTGTTCAAATTGAAGCATTGGTTAAAGACCTTGTTTGCCTTGGAAAGATAAACCGGCCCTTGGAGACTACACAGGTGAAAAGTACAGGAACACAATGATAGAGTACGGGTTTATTTTTAAAAACCCACTTGACATGTGAAAGATAAGCATGCACGGGTTAAGATATTACAAAGTCCCGATTTATGATTGCCATCATAAACCAGCCCTTGGGGGCTACTAGAGTTGGTACTTACAAATTGGATTTAAGAAAGGAAAAGTGATGAAAGTACCTCATAGCGCTCCTTCATCAGATTCACTAAACCAGCTTCATAGTCACGGTTTGTGTGCAGATGGTTTAGAAAGCCAGAGTGGAGTTCTTGAGCACTGAGGTGGGCCTAGCTTGATAAATCGGTGCTCCATTTGCCTTTTTCCGTTGCAACACGTTCTTCCTTAGCACTATGTTTGGATAAAACAACAGGGTTGCCAGGAGAGGTATGGCCAACACCAGTGATGATAACATCATCTTCCTTGTCACCAGCAATCTTCGTTGGAGTTGTTGGGATATCAGTAGCCTTAGCCGGACTAGACGATCCATCATCATTATGGACCGGACTCGTCGGTTTATCCGCAAGGTCTGCTACTTCAGTTTCTGCTTGTTCATCAACGTTATGGTCTTGAGGGGGCGGTTCGTGAAATGTGGCCTAAGTATTTGGACCTTCCGGTTTCGCAGTTAGCTCCGGTTCAATCACCACATGGTCTTCAGACGGGTTATTCACCCGAGCCTTCTTACTGGGTCTGGCTTTGGCTCTAAAAAGAGCAGACGCAAAGGTTAGCATAGCATATAAAGTGTGAAACATCAAAAGATTGAGTTGAAATACTTACCCAGCAACGGTCTTAAGAGGAGGGAGTTGTGTGGCCATTGATTCGTCGGATGACGAAGGAGGTGTCACCTAATAATTCGAATCGGATGGATGAAGAGGTTGTCGGAAATAGCCGGCCTTGGGATAAGAAGTGTCAGAAGTGGGTGGGACCTCAGGTCAGTGTTTTCGAACTGGGGTATTCGGTAAACCGGTCGAAGTGACCGTTTGGCCGCTGTGCCGGGTTGTGTGGCGAACTTCGTGCTGCTGCTTCTTCAAAAGAAATTTTGGATCCAAGTGAGCAAGAGGGCGAGAAAATCTTACTTTCCGGACTGCCTGACGGATTTTTTTTGTGTTGGCAGAGGATCTGAACCGGAGGAAAGGATAGTTACCTCTGCATCATCAGCTTGGCTGCCCTCAGCGTCCTCCTGATAAATATCATTGTCAATGAGGTGCATGAAAACTAAACTAAGTGAATCAAGTTCTACCTCTGCTTCCGGTTCATCAGGGTCGTCATCAAGCTCTAAACCAATGGGTTCAGTGGCTTTTCTCTTCGTGGTTTTCTTGACAACTTTCATTTTAGGTCGAGATGGCTTCACTGCTTTCTCCCGAGGTTTCTTTTTCCAGAACGGATCATCACCCTATTTAAAAATGGATAGAGGGTATTCAAAGTTGCACAGTTCAATAATATCAGGTGTAAAGCAGAAGAAAAAACAATACTTACAGCGGGCGGTTTGTTCTGTGTAAAAGGGACTTAACCCAGTCTTGCTACAGACAGCTTTCGGTTCATTCAGCATTTTCTTGACAGACTCAGTAACTTCCTCATCTATTAACTGAATGTCAATATGACATTGGGAGTCTTTTACGTCACCGATGTACTCGCACATTAAACCGGAGCGGCGACTTAATGGCAAGATACTCCAGGATATCCAGCAACGGACAAAGTCCAAGCCTGTTAAACCATTGGCCATGAAAGCTCTAAGCTTGGTGAGTTGTGGTGTGTACGAGGACCGCTCCTTGGCACTTAGACGTTGCGGAAGCGGATGAGTATTGGTGAGCCGGTGAGCACGGTAACCCGACAGACGGTTCTCATCTTCAGGAGAGGTGTCCTTGCAATAGAACCAAGCTTGATTCCACTCCTTTGGGTGACTGTGAAGTTTGGCGTGAGGAAAACTAACATTCTTCCTTTTCTGAATGGAGACGTCACCAAGCTCAGTATTGGGCCTGTCTATGAATTCAGTGCGACGGTTTAAGTGGAAGAAATCCCGGAACAACTCGATAGTTGGTTCTTCTTGTAGATACGATTCACAAAAAACCCGAAAGTTGCAGATATTGGATATAGAGTTGGGTCCAATATCTTGAAGGTGGATCTGAAAGCTGGCAAGTACATCTCGGAAAAACTTGGATCCAGGCGGTTTAAAACCACGGCCTATATGATCAGCAAACACCACTACTTCACCCTCTCTAGGGGTAGGAGGATTTTCCGGCCCAGGAACTCGCCATCGGAATTCATTTTTCTTCGGTAAGGTACCAATTTTGACCATTCCATTCAGTTGCTCCTCAATAACCTAGGAAGGGACCCAGTTACAGGAATAGAACTGTTTGGCCATTGCAAGTGAGGAAGCTGCAAAGAAAATAATGTCGGTTTATGATTCACTAATGATAAAGCGTACGATGCAACAGGTTGAGGAAAAAGGAATTCAAGCATATAAAATTGATAAACCGGAGGATGTTATAAACCGCCTATGACAGAGTGTTTTATAAGTGGTAAAGCGATGAACGGTTTACAAGGGGACTAATGGCATATGACAGATTATGTTCTACAGAGATAAACCGCCTGTGCAGGTAAAGAAGGTACAGATCTGAAGCAAAAAATAGCTAAGTGAAGGAATACAAGTTTCACAAGAGTTACATGATGATTTTAGATCTGTTGTACGACAGAAAACAAGAATATATTCAAGACCTAAATTTCAGATACCAGTTTATCAGGTTCGGATGAGTTTTTCCTATATGAAGGGGATGGTCTGATAAGGAAAGGTGATATTATGGCTACGGTCGCATAAAGAGCTAACAGATCTAACTAGTCTTTGATGCTACTGGGAAGGAAAGAGAAGAACAACACCGGAGCTTCGATGAGCTCCGATGAACACTGAAACCCTAACTGGATCTACGAAGAAAATGGGGAAGACTTACCGAAGTTGTTGAGGTAGAGGAGGTGTGCCGCATCTCTTTGGAGCGATCAGGTCGATGCAACGACCAATTATGAGGCAGAGACGAAGCTCGACGACGGCGGCGGCGCTCAGGTGCAGAGGCGTCGCGAGGAGGAAGAAGAGAGGAGAGGGCAACAGAAGGAAAAGGAAGGGGCCCTCCGCCCTATTTATAAGGACAAAGAGATAAGCGACAGGCGCGGGAATCGAGGAGCCCAAAAAATGGATAGATAACGAGATTGTTGCCTCGATTGCCGGATGCTCATTAATAACAGGGGTATCTCGGCTTTAAATAAACAGGTGATGTCACGGCGGTTTACTAGAAATCTGGAGGATGACGTCGGGGCGGTTTACAAGATCTATGCGAAGGTGCAAAGGCAGGAATTTTTCTAAGTGTTGAAGATTGACACGAACAAGTTCAAATCAATCTGGGGCCTAATGTTGGGGATATTACTACTGGACGTAAACCGGCCAGGAGTAGCCGGGTTGACTCTATGAGGATTAGAAGCCCCGGAAGACAAAGGATGGTGGCGCTTTATGAAGGCCCAAGGCCCAAAGGCGGGTTAAGGCCTGTAGATGGAAACCGACATTATCATGTAACTTGTATTGTAAGATCGGAGGAATAGAGACCGACTTGGACACGTTGATGATCCGACCTCGGGACTCTGTAAACCGACGGGCGTCGACCTATGTATATAAAGGGACGACCCGACAGCGGTTTAGGGACGACAAACAACAACTCGAGAGCCAGGCAAAGTGGATTCGCTCCCTGGTCATCGAAACCCTAGCAATTCCATCACAACTGGAGTAGGCTTTTACCTTCATAGTAAGCGGCCGAACCAGTATAAAACTCTCGCGTCCCTTGTCTGCTTTAACCCCTTTAAGCTAACCCGTAGCGATGGCTCCACGACTAAGTCCTTTCACGAGGACATCTGCCGTGACAAAACCACGACATATAGTGTGCTGAAATTTACTGTCACTTGTTACTATGGAACATAATCCTTTGAGGGGCTTGTTCGGGGTATCTTCACCCCGACCAGTAGAGCAAAGAGTTGCTCCTCGACCTACTGAACCTACTGAAAATGTTTACTTTGAAATTCCTTTGGGTATGATAGATAAACAGCTAGCTAATCCTTTCATAGGTGATGGAACATTACATCCCGATTTGCACCCAATCTATGTGGATGAAGTTTGTGGATTATTTAAGCTTCTAGGCATGCCTGAGGATGTTATCAAGAAGAAGGTCTTTCCTTTATATTTAAAGGGGAAGGCATTGACATGGTTTAGGCTATGTGATGATATGGGATCATGGAACTACAACCGATTGAAATTGGAATTTCATCAGAAGTTTTATCCTATGCATCTTGTTCATCGTGATCGTAATTATATATATAATTTTTGGCCTCGCGAAGGAGAAATCATCGCTCAAGCTTGGGGGGGCTTAAGTCAATGTTATATTCATGCCCCAATCATGAGCTCTCAAGAGAAATTATTATTCAAAAAATTTATGCTCGGCTTTCTCTCAATAATCGCTCCATGCTCAATACTTCTTGTACTGGTTCTTTTATGATGAAGACTATTGAATTCAAATGGGATTTATTGGAGAGAATTAAACGCAACTCTGAAGATTGGGATCTCGACGTAGGTAAGGAGTCAGGTATAACCCCAAAGTTTGATTGTGTTAATTTTTTTATGGATACTGATGCCTTTCGTGAATTTAGCACCAAATATGGGCTTGACTCTGAGATAGTAGCTTCTTTCTGTGAATCCTTTGCTACTCATGTTGATCTCCCAAAGGAGAAGTGGTCTAAATATAATCCTCCCATTGAAGTAAAAGTAGTTGCACCTATTAAAGTTGAAGAAAAGACTATCACTTATAATGTTGATCCTTTTGTTCCTACTCCTTATATTGAGAAACCACCTTTCCCTGTTAGAATAAAGGATCATGCTAAAGCCTCAACTGTGGTTCATAAGAGTAATACTAGAACACATACACCCCCTGAGCAAATTAAAGATGAACCTAGTATTGCTATGGTTAAAGATCTCTTGGCCAATAATATTGATGGGCATGTTATTTACTTCTGTGATGAAGCTGCTAGAATTGCTAGACCTGATACTAAAAATAAACATAGACCTGTTGTAGGCATGCCTGTTCTTTCTGTTAAAATAGGAGATCATTGCTATCATGGCTTATGCATATGGGTGCTAGTTGATGTGAGACTATCTTCTCCTTTTTTTTCTCCACAACCACCATTCTATTCCACCTATAGTGCTATATCCATGGCTCACACTCATGTATTGCGTGAAGATTGAAAAATTTAGAGAACATCAAACAATTGCTTGGCTTGTCATCGGGGTTGTGCATGATTTAAATATTTTGTGTGATGAAGATAGAGCATAGCCAGGCTATATGATTTTATAGGGATAACTTTCGTTGTTCACGTTATTTTGAGAAGACATGATTGCTTTATTAGTATGCTTGAAGTATAATTATTTTTATGTCAATATTAAACTTTTGTCTTGAATCTTTCGGATCTGAATATTCATGCCACAATAAAGAAAATTACATTGAAAATTATGTTAGGTAGCATTCCACATCAAAAATTCTGTTTTTATCATTTACCTACTCGAGGACGAGCAGGAATTAAGCTTGGGGATGCTGATACGTCTCCAACGTATCTATAATTTTTGATTGTTCCATGCTATTATATTATATGTTTTGGATGTTTAATGGGCTTTAATACTTTTATATTATTTTTGGGACTAACCTATTAACCGGAGGCCCAGTGCCAGTTGTTGTTCTTTTGCCTATTTCAGTGTTTCGTAGAAAAGGAATATCAAACGGAATGAAACCTTCACGAGGATATTTTTTGGAACAAACGCAATTCAGGAGATTTGGAGTGGAGGTCAAGGAAGCAACGAGGCGGCCACGAGGTAGGGCGGCGTGCCCCCACCCTCGTGGGCCCCTCGTAGCTCCACCGACCTACATCATAAACCTATATATACTCTTATACCCTGAAAAATCCAGGGGAGCCACGAAACCACTTTTCCACCACTGCAACCTTCTGTACCCGTGAGATCCCATCTGGGGACCTTTTCCGACGATCTGTCGGAGGGGGATTCGATCACGGAGGGCTTCTACATCAACACCATAGCCTCTCCGATGATGTGTGAGTAGTTTACCATAGACCTTCGGGTCCATAGTTATTAGCTAGATGGCTTCTTCTCTCTCTTTGGATCTCAATACAAAGTTCTCCTCGATGTTCTTGGAGATCTATTCGATGTAATTCTCTTTGTGGTGTGTTTGCCGAGATCCAATGAATTGTGGGTTTATGATTAAGATTATGTATGAACAATATTTGATTCTTCTCTGAATTCCTATATGCATGATTTGATATCTTTGCAAGTCTCTTTGAATTATCAGTTTGGTTTGGCCTACTAGATTGATTGTTCTTGCAATGGGAGAAGTGCTTAGCTTTGGGTTCAATCTTGCGGTGTCCTTTCCCAATGACAGCAGGGGCAGCAAGGCACGTATTGTATTGTTGCCATCGAGGATAAAAAGATGGGGTTTATATCATATTTCTTGAGTTTATCCCTCTACATCATGTCATCTTGCCTAATGCATTACTCTGTTCTTATGAACTTAATACTCTAGATGCATGCTGGATATCGGTCGATGTGTGGAGTAATAGTTGTAGATGCAGAATTGTTTCGGTCTACTTGACACGGACGTGATGCCTATGTTCATGGTCATGCCTAGATATCATCATAACTATGCGCTTTTCTATCAATTGCTCGGCAGTAATTTGTTCACCCACCATAATATATGCTATCTTGAGAGAAGCCACTAGTGAAACCTATGCCCCCCCGGGTCTACTTTACATCATATAAGTTTCCGATCTACAATTCTAGTTTACTATTTATTTTGCAATCTTTATTTCCAATCTATACAAAAATACCAAAAATATTGATCTTATTATCCTTATGAGATCTCACTTTTGCAAGTGGTCGTGAAGGGATTGACAACCCTTTTATCGCGTTGGTTGCAAGGTTCTTATTTGTTTGTGTAGGTACTAGGCGACTTGTGTGTAGTCTCCTACTGGATTGATACCTTGGTTCTTAAAAACTGAGGGAAATACTTACGCTACTTTGCTGCATCACCCTTTCCTCTTCAAGGGAAAACCAATGCATGCTCAAGAGGTAGCATTAACCTAGTTCAGGAATCTGCATCACGGTTTTGAGAAGAGAGGTCGAGCTATCACAAGGGTGACAAGTACTCGCCTTGAGCTCGATAACAAATATCGCGAGGCAAAAGGAATGTTGCATATAACACATTGTTGAGGTTTGTCAAATGACTTTACACACACATGGGAGTTGGCACGTTCTACCAGGAGCCGCTACCAACTATCGACTTGGTCATGTCCATGCATACGTGAACCTATAGGGTCGCACGCTTAAGGGGTTGAAGCTCATTCGGATTGGATCCGAGTGGAAAACGGATGTGTACTCCTAGTGGGCTCAAGTGTTGAGCCCACCTCGGAGGTCTATATAAAGGGGAGTGGACGCACCACTTAGGGTTAATCTTTTCTGACCCTGGTTTGCCACCGCCGCTCCCACGCCCATGCCGCGCGACCGGACCTAGCAGTCCGCCACTCGACGCTGCTCCCCGTACGTGTGGATACCTTGGAGGCATCGCATCTCGGTGCTTGGACAAACTATTCGAGGGAACCACAAGGTGCCGTTCGCGGAAGATCACCGTTCGCGAGTCTTCGCTGTTCGCTGGAGATCGACAACACGAGGAGGAGACGGGCTGATACGTCTCCAACGTATCTACAATTTGATTGCTCCATGCTATTATATTATTTATTTTGGATGTTAATGGGCTTATTTTTACACTTTTATATTATTTTTGGGACTAACCTATTAACCGGAGGCCCAACCCAAATTGCTGTTTTTTTTCCTATTTTAGAGTTTCGTTGAAAAGGAGTATCAAACGGAGTCCAAACAGAATGAAACCTTCGGGAGCATTATTTTTGGAACAAATGTGATCCAGGAGACTTGGAGTGGACGTCAAGAAACAATAGAGGAGGCCACTAGGCAGGGGGTGCGCCCACCCCCTGGGCGCGCCCTCCACCCTCGTGAGCCCCTCGTTGCTCCACCGACCTACTTCTTCCTCCTATATATATCCATATACCCCGCAAACATCCATGAGCACCACGAAAACTTAATTCCACAGCCGCAAGCTTCTGTACCCAAGAGATCCCATATTGGGGCCTTTCCCGGAACTCCGCCAGAGGGGGCATTGATCACGGAGGGCCTCTACATCAACTCCATGGCCCCTCCGATGATGTGTGAGTAGTTTACTTCAGACCTTCGGGTCCATAGCTAGTATCTAGATGGCTTCTTCTCTCTCTTTGGATCTCAATACAAAGTTCTCCTCGATTCTCTTGGAGATCTATTCGATGTAATCTTGTTTTGCGCTGTGTTTGTCGAGATTCGATGAATTGTGGGTTTATGATCAAGTTTATCTATGAACAATATTTGAATCTCCTCTGAATTATTTTATGTATGATTGATTTATCTTTGCAAGTCTCTTTGAATTATCAGTTTGGTTTGGCCTACTAGATTGATCTTTCTTGCAATGGGAGAAGTGCTTAGCTTTGGGTTCAATCTTGCGGTGCTCGATCCCAGTGACAGAAAGGGAAACAACACATATTGTATTGTTGCCATCGAGGATAAAAAGATGGGGTTTACATCATATTGCATGAGTTTATCCCTCTACATCATGTCATCTTGCTTAAGGCGTTACTCTGTTCTTATGAACTTAATACTCTAGATGCATGCTAGATAGCGGTCGATGTGTGGAGTAATAGTAGTAGATGCAGAATCATTCCGGTCTACTTGTCTCGGACGTGATGCCTATATACATGAGCATGCCTAGATATTCTCATAATCATTCGCTTTTCTATCAATTGCTCGACAGTAATTTGTTCACCCACCGTAATACTTATGCTATCTTGAGAGAAGCCACTAGTGGCCCCCGGGTCTATTCTCCATCATATGAGTTTCCATCTATTTTATTTTGCAAACTTTTACTTTCAATCTATATCATAAAAATACCAAAAATATTTATCTTATTATTATTATCTCTATCAGATCTCACTCTTGCAAGTGGCCGTGAAAGGATTGACAACCCCTTTATCGCATTGGTTGCGAGGTTCTTATTTGTGTGTGTAGGTACGAGGTGACTTGCGCGTGGTCTCCTACTAGATTGATACCTTGGTTCTCAAAAACTGAGGGAAATACTTATGCTGCTTTACTGCACCACCCTTTCCTCTTCAAGGGAAAACTAACGCAATGCTCAAGAGGTAGCATGGGCCGAGAGATCGACTACACGCATCACCAACTCTGCTTCTGCTACGGTGACTGCGCATCTATGGTAAACCTGATCACGTAATCTATGTCCAGCAGCAAGATCTTGGGTGCGCAGTAGAAATTTTTTATTTGGCGCTAGCGTTAGCATAGCGTACCGCGTGTTCCAACAGGTGGGTGTGCCGTGCCTAGCGTCGGCTCTCCACAATGAGTGTTTGCCAAGGACTTCAAGGGCCCTCGAAAGGTGCCCAATTACACAGCTGATCAACCTCCCGAGGCTTGGATTGAGAGCTATGTGCTGGCTATGGAGATGTTAGATATTAATTATGTTGTGTGCGCCAAATACTTCACCATGATGCTGGATGGGCCGGCTTGAACCTGGTTGAAATGATTACCCCCTGATTCTATCAATTCATGGGCGGAGTTGAAAGCGCGTTTTATTCAGAATTTCAAAGACACGTGCAAACAACCTCTATCGATCATCGAGTTAGATGCTTGTGTCTAGCGCGAGGATGAGTCACCCACCATTGGGTCCGTTGGGTGTCCACTATTATACACTCATCGAATAGCATCAATGCCGGTTCTGCTATTCTAATTCTGGAGAAAAATTGTCGTTTCACCCCTCTCAAACAAAAGTTAGGGCGGCTTAAACGTCACTGCAATAACATGGGAGAGCTTATGGCGGCTCTCATCAAATACGCTGACTCTAACAATACTAAAGACCCGGGGTCCGATGAGGAGAATTCCAACAAGGGGAAGAAGAACAACAATGGAAAAGGGCAGTGGCCAAACATGATAGGGCATAACCAGGGTGGTAAAGGAAAGCGCAAGCAACCGGCCGGCAGGTCAGATTTTGTGGCCAATACCAATACACGAAATAATGGTCAACGTCGTAAGGGAAAGCCACTACCTCGTCTTGGAGGGCCAAAGTTTAACCTTGAGGCGATGTTGAACCAGCCTTGCCCGAAGCCTAGTTATACAAATAGACTGTCGACTCGCATGTGGAAAGATTGTTTTATCATGAAGGAACATAGGAGCTCCGATTTTCCTTAGGACCAGAATAATAATAATGGCCCGCATGGCGGGTCAGGATCTGGCTCACATGGGCCCGACTTTGGAGGTGGCGGTTCAAATTCTAGATATCAAGGTCAGGGTGATACGTCTCCGTCGTATCTATAATTTTTGATTGTTTCATGCCAATATTATTCAACTTTTACATACTTTTGGCAACTTTTTATATGATTTATTTGGACTAACTTACTTATCCAGTGCCCAGTGCCAGTTCCTGTTTGTTGCATGTTTTTGTTTCGCAGAAAATCCATATCAAACGAAGTCCAAACGCGATAAAAATTTACGGAGAATTATTTTGGAATATATGTGATTTTTAGGAGGTGGAATCAACGCAAACGGGGGCCCATAGTGCCCACAACCCACCAGGGCGCGCCAGGCACCCCCCGGCGCGCCCAGGTGTCTTGTGCCCTCCTCGAAGGTCTGTTGGGGCCCTTCTTCTGGCACAAAAAAAATATAATTAATGGAAAAAATCGTGTAAAAATTTAAGCGCAATCGGAGTTACGGATCTCCGGAAATATAAAAAACCTTGAAGGGCCAGATATCAAGAACGCGAAACAGAAGAGAACAGAGAGGGAGATCCAATCCAGGAGGGGCTCCCGCTCCTCCGCGGCCATGGACTAGAGGGGGAACTTTCCTCCCATCTTTGGGGGAGGCCAAGGAAGAAGAAGAAGGAGGGGGGCTCTCTCCCCCCTCTTTCGGTGGCGCCGGAGTGCCGCCGGGGTGTCACACCCTAGCTAGTTCAAGCATTAGAGTGTGCATCATGTTTAAATTCCTCTTAAATTTGAAATGGGGAAGGCAGAAAACCCCAACACCCCTTGGAAACAACTAGGGTTTACTAAAATTATTTTCAATGAACCTGAAATGCCCTTCTAAAAAGTTCACCCTCTTTATCTTGGGTTAGAACCTGTGGCAAAATTGGTGCACAATTTTCTAGGTCAACAGAAGGTCATTGAATTAAATCATAAGTATTTGAATTTGGGCATTTTAATGCTATAAAATAATTTAAATGCTCAAATAATTCTGGAAATAAATGTTTGCTGTTGGAAATATTCTAAACAGAGCCCACAATTATTTTCAGGATTTTTGGAAACGTTTTAGTATTTTTAATAAAGCCCAACAGTTGCAGTTTAATAGAAAAAGAAAACAATCAGAAAAAAAGAGAGAGAGGGAAGCCCACCTGGGCCTTACCTGTGCTGGCCCAGCCCACCTGGCTCGGCCCAGCCGACTGGCCTTGCCAGTCGTCCTCCTCCTCCCGCTAGAAGGACGAGGAGCGCGTGGCCGGCGCCCGCGGCCACACGCCGGCCACCTCCTGCTTATACCGACGCCCTGGAGACGTCCAGGGATGCCACGCGACCCCCACGTCCCCCTCTCATCCTCCCTCACTCTCCCCCTCGTGTCCCTCACCTTCTCCCGCGATGGCCGAGCGCGTTCCTCGCCGCCGTTCGCCGTAGACGCCACCAGAGCCACCCCCTCGCCCCTCCGACGAGCCCAATAGCTCCGCCTCGCCGCCCTGGACCTCTCCGCTGACCCACGCGACTCCAAACGCCGCCGAACACCGTCTTCGCCCTCGTCTTCAACCTCGGGCACCCGAGCCATCTTCGGTCGATTTGCCGCTGCCAGGACCTCCCCGAGCTCGCTGACCCCCTCTCCGACCCCGTTGTGAGCTCCTCTTCCTCTTCCCCTAGCTCTCGTGCTCGTTTGGCCTCTGTAGACGCCGCCCCCATCCTCACCGTAGCACGCCGCCGCGCGAGCTCGACACCGGCGTCACTCCGGTGACCTTTTGGTCACGGGCTTGTGTCCGTCACACTCCTCGCGCCGCGTAGAGGTTGTAGGTGCTAGCGCCGCACCGTCTAGGCCACTACAGCCACGCGCACGAGCTGGCCCGAGCTTCGGCCTCTGCCTGACCTCGTCGCTGACGATGCTCCGGCCACTCCCCGGCCAAGCCATCACCACGGCTGGATGCGGGCGAGCACCAGCTGCCCGTAGCTGCTCTCCGCGTAGCAAATGGAGCTCTGTGGGCAAATCCTGCAGCACGCCGCCACATCTGGCCTCGCCGGCAGCTAAACGCCAGCGGGATTAGCCCCGCTGACCAGGTGTTTGACCCCAGTTTGACTCCCCTGAGTCACTGACAAGTGGGGCCCCCTCTGCTAACTAAATCAAATTAGTCTTAACTAAAAATAATTAGTTTAATTAACTACTGACACGCGGGACCCACTAGTCAGGTTTGACCTGGACGTCCCCGTTGACCACTGACGTCACCCTGACGTAATGCTGACGCAATAATTGAATTACTGGAATTATTCTTATACAGGAAATTCCTGAAAATAATCAAAACTTCTAAAAATCATAGAAAATCAACCATAGCTCCAAATGCAAAGATTTATATATGAAAAATGATTAGAAAAATTCAATCTATCCATCTGTAATGGTTGCATGCATGACAAAACAAGTTAACCTTGCTGTTTAAGCAGAATAAGGTAATGCACTAATGTGGCTATGTTAAATGAACTAACATTTGAACCTTTGCTTAAAATAAGCACATTCCTTTCTGTTATAGCTCACATTCATATTGCCATGTCATAGCATGCATCATATTGTTGCATATCGTCATGTGTTGATTGTGTTCCGATGTGTTCTTCGTGGTAGGTTTTGCCTCCGAGGATATTCACGAGTATCCAACTGAAGGGCAGTATCCGACTACCACTCCATCAGGCAAGCAACCATTGATCATTCCGATACAAACCCATGTTCTCGCTTCTTCTCTTGTTTACTGCATTAAGACAACGCGATTCAAACTGCCGTGTGCTACGGTAGTTGAACCCTTATCCTCTGCATGACCTGTCATTGCCACAGTAACTAGATGAAACCCACTAGCATGTGTAGGAGTTGATTGAGCCATGTGTGTGATTCCTACCTTGCTATGCCTGCTATGCTTAGAGTTGTGTTAGGTCTGGTTCATCTGGGTGATGGGCTAGATTGAAATGCTTATGCCGGTAACGTGAGGGATGTGTTGAACATGTTTTGGTAAAGGTATCGATGAGAGGCCATGTAGGAGTACATGGTGGGTTGTTTCATTGAGGCCGTCCATAAGAACTGAGATCTGTATGTGTGATTTAAGATGCAGTTACTACCGTACATTGGGGCCCAAACCAATGGACCCTCTCGGCTTCTTAATCACCCTAGTACTCTGTCCAGGAGTTGCAAATAGTTTCTGGTGTTTGTAGGTTATGTGTTGGCGGTCGTGCGTAGCGCTGACCCTAGGGGTGGGCTATGTTGCGGTAGATACACCGTGGCCGGGTATGCCGGGCGCCCGTTTGGCATCTCGGGACCCTGTTCACATCGTTCGGGGCCGTATGTGGAAACCTCGGCCAGACTCCCTGCGGATGGAACCTGGATAGGCGATAAACCTGAACTAGAGACTTAAGTGTTTAGGTAGGCTGTGGCCGACACCCTCGCTGGGCTTCCGCTTGAAGGTTGCCGAGTACATGTCGTGTAAACGGCAGTAAGTGGTGAAAGCGTGTATGAAGAAGTACACCCCCGCAGGGTATAAAACTATTCGAATAGCCGCGTCCGCGGTAAAGGACTACTTGGTTGCCTATACAGTTCATAGACAAGTTAATGGATACTACTAAAAGACACAAGATAAGTGTGAGTACCGAGGATGGCCCTCTCGTAGGATGACGAGGGAGGATCCCCGGTGGAGTATTGTGTTGGTGAGTAGTGGACTCGTGTGCGAAAACTATTTTACTAGTGAAGTTCCGTAGGATAGCTTAGCCAAGAGTCAAAGCTGGCTTGCTGCAATAACCCCACCACCTTCTTGAGAATGAGCATGTATATTAGGTTCTGATGTAAGACTTGCTGAGTACCTTTGTACTCATGTTTGCTTAATTACTGTTTTCAGACGACAACACCGCCCCCTCCGATGGGTTCTACGTAGACCTTGACGTCGCCGAGTGACTAGCCACCCAGGTGGTGATCCTGTCCATGGAGGGCCTTATGTAGATAGACAGGCTTTGAGAAGCCTTCTTTCTTTCTAGAGTCTGTACTCAGACTAGTTGCTTCCGCATGTGCTTGTATGATTGTATGACTTGAGTGTCGGGTCATGTGACCCTATCTGTATGAACACGTTATGTATGGCTCCCTAGAGCCTTTAAATAAAGTACTTGAGCTGTAGGGTTTTGTTGTGATGCCATGTTGTATGTACTCATATCGGGCATATTGTGTGTATGATTGAAATGCTTGGTATGAGTGGGATCCGACAATCTAGTTGTTTATCCTTGGCAGCCTTTCTTATGGGGAAATGTAGTCTAGTGTTCCTCGAGCCATAGTAGTCCGCTACAGCCCGGTTCACCGGAGTCCTGCTAGCCCAGCCCTACTGTTCAGGACACTTGACTGGCCGGCATGTGTTTCACTTCATTCCTATGTATGTCCCTTCGGGGAAATGTCACACGGTGATATCCAGAGTCCTTCCTAGCCTGCTACAGCCCGGGTTCCCCGGAGTCCTGTTAGCCCAGTGCTACAGCCCGGTATCACTCGCTGATGACCGACATGCTCGATGTGATTCATGTATGCCTGTCTCCATAGGTCTGTGCCGCTTTGGGTTCACGACTAGCCATGTCGGCCCGGGTTCTCTTTCATATGGATGCTAGCGACACTATCATATATGTGAGCCAAAAGGCGCAAACGGTCCCGGGCTATGGTAAGGCGACACCCGTGGGATACCGTGCATGAGGCCGCAAAGTGATATGAGGTGTTACCGGCTAGATCGATGTGACTTGGAATCGGGGTCCTGACAGCATTGGCATCAGAGCCGGACTGCCTGTCGGTTCATTGAGCCAAACTGGTCGATGTCGAGTCTAGAAATGCTTTAGTTATATGTAGGGGAATTGATTGTGGGAGGGAACGTAAGGCTCTTTTACTCCTTTACCCTATGCCTCTGATCTGAGTCATTTTCTTCTCATTCAACGTGGGTTAAGGACTAGGCTCTCTTCTTCTATCAGGTTCACGTGTTACTAATCCGTAGTAGCTTATAGGATTGTTGTTACAAGTCCCAGTTCAGTTTCTACTATTCTTAGTATGTTGCTAATTGGATCAGAACCTTGATATGATGTTGTTGAGTGGTATTGCGAATTGTTGTGGATGTCTCAAATCTTTTTCTGAGCATTTACAACTGTTATGCTGTCCAATTTTCCCTAGAAATTCTGATGTCTTTGCATTGTGGTTGTGCTTTCAGATGGCCAACCATGTTCAAAACCAAGTGGTTCGCCTGACCCGGTGCCTCGACGTGCCCGGTCATACTGCTATGTTAGTCCGGGTAATGATTGAGACGGGTTACCATTGGTATCCCGAATACACCGTCGAAGAGCAATTCCGAGACTTTAATCAAAGCCAATATTTCTGTACCGTCAGGATATTTCCTTCTTATCCTAGATCTACCGAGCCCCTTCACTGTTCCTATGGACTTGGGGTTACTGTGGAGATGGCTGTGCAGGATGCTGCCCATTCCATGATGACCATCATGCGAGTCCGGACTGGCCTGCTTCGGAACACCGACTTCCGTTACTTGCCAGCTTCACTTCCAGGAGCGCAAGGGTATCTTCAGGCTATCTATGCTGACTCCACTCAGGAGGACTCATTAACTCGTACCACTGCCGAGATGCTCGAAGATAAGGACCGAGAGAATCGGGCCTTGAGGCTGGAGCTTTTCAATACCCATGCTGATCATTGGGCCACATTGACTCGGTTTGCACCTGTGGTGCAAGCAGGATATATGGATACAAGGGATCTGTATCCTGTGAGATCTGCTCTGCCAGACATGGTGGATTGGCGTGATGTGGGAGGCATCACCCCACCCCGTGGTCCTCGCAGGCCACCATTTGTTGGTCCAAGACCTCATCCTAGCCCCTATGGTCCACAAGCTCCTCAGGACCGTCTGTTCCCGAATGGTCACGTTGAACTTCCAGGCTATGGAGGTGACCTCTATGGGGACTACTATGGAGTTGTCTGAGTTAGTAGTAGTATCACTAGTATTGTAGTAGCTGTATCTCCACTGTCCTGCATGACTTGTGGAATATGACTTTGTGTGTAATCAATTCCCGAGGTGTAGACAAATAATGTATAGGAGCTTGGAATGCCTCCGATGAGATGTAACGTCTTTCATCATAGTTGTACTATAGCCTGGGCTTGTACTAAACTATATATGATGTGTATGACCGTTGGTATATATACGGCAGTTTTATATTACCATGACATACGGATGAACATCTCTGCATTCCATGTTATCCATTACATACTGCACTTCCTTGCTAAGTTTGAGCCATCCTTATCTAAACCATTGTCTTGTTTTCTCCTAGGATGGTCAACACCCGCAGCAACCCTGCTGCCTCGGAGCAGGGGGAAGCCAGTGCAGCTAGGGGTGAAAATCTGCCTCACCCGCCTTCTCTGGCCGAAGTGATGCTAGAGGCGGAAAGAAACAAGCGTGAGACTAACCGCCTGCTGGAGCGGATCGAGCAGAACACTGCACGCCACCCGCGAAATGACTTGGTATCAATCAATGACTTTATCAAGCTGTACCCACCAAACTTTAACCATTCCGTCGAGCCCCTCGACGCGGATGATTGGCTTCACAGCATCACCCACAAGCTACTTTCTGCCAACGTAGCCGAAGCCGACAAGGTTACTTATGCTGCCTATCACCTCGAAGGCTCTGCTAGTCTCTAGTGGGAGAATCTTGAAGCTATGCGCCCAGTCGGCCAAATCACTACTTGGGCTGAATTCAGTGAGGCTTTCCATGAGCATCACATTCCGGAAGGTCTCATGGATCGCAAGAGGGAGGAGTTCTGCAACTTCACCCAAGGAAGACTGACTGTGGATGCTTATAGTCGTGAATTTGGGAATCTGGCACATTATGCCCCTGAAGAGGTATCTTCTGACGCTAAGAAGCAGGCAAGGTTCCGCAAGGGACTTAGCCCTGAGCTTCGCCGCGATCTTCGTCTGCACGAGTGCACCTTCTTTCAGAAGTTGGTCAATAAAGCCATCAGTGCTGAGACAGGCCAGACTGATTATGACGCTTCACGCAAGCACTCCTGTGATTTTGGCTCTTCATCCGGCTCTGGAGCTCAGAAGCGCCGGGTGTGGATCCCAAGCACGACACTGCCACCCAGGTTCATCCCGAGGCCATCCTTTGAGGCGCCTCATCCCAACCAGCAATTTGCACCGCCCAAGCCCTATGGTGGCCCCGCTGCTAATGCTGCTCCACGCCCCAATGTTGTGACTTGTTTCAAGTGTGGAGAGCCGGGTCACTATAGCCGAGAGTGTCCCCAAAACAACAACCCCATTCAAACTGGATAGTCCGTTGGCCGTGGTAAGCCTGCGGGAAAGACATTCTACGCCAAGCCGGTCACCACTGCACGTGGCCATGTCAACTATGTTTCAGCCGAGGAGGCTCATGAGGATCCTAACGTCGTCCTTGGTACGCTCCTTGTTAACTGCCATCCGGCATCTATTCTTTTCAATACTGGAGCATCTCATTCATTCATATCCGAGAACTATGCTCGATTGCACAACACGACATTCTGTGACATGCCCTCTACCATGGAAATTCAAACTCCTGGCTCTAGATGGCAAACTTCTAGAGTAAGCCATGGGAACGAAATTCTTGTCGATAGACTTGTCTTCCTTGCATCCTTAATAGCTCTCAAGTCCACTGACATAAACATCATCTTGGGGGTGGACTGGATGTCAGCTCATTATGCTAAGATTGATTATGCCACTAGAACCGTTCAACTTACTCACCCATTGGGCAAGACAGTCAATGTCTTAACTCGAGTGGCCAAGTGCCAGCTTTACTCCTTAAATGCCAATCCCCTTCCAGACCTTGAGGATGTTCCGGTAGTCCGAGACTTTCCGGATGTCTTTCCAGAAGAACTGCCAGGTGTTCCACCTGACAGGGATGTTGAGTTTGTGATAGACCTTGTTCCAGGAACCGTTCCAATTTCTAGAAGACCCTACAAGATGGCACCCTTAGAACTAGCCGAGCTTAAGAACCAACTCGATGAGTCCTTGAAAAAGGGTTTCATCTGTCCTAGTTCCTCTCCTTGGGCTTGCCCCGTCCTCTTCATCAAGAAGAAGGATGGAACGGATCAAATGGTTGTAGATTACCGACCTGTCAACTTGGTCACCATCAAGAACAAATACCCGCTTCCCAGGATCAATGATCTGTATGATCAGCTCGCTGGATCCTCAGTCTTTTCCAAGATGGATTTGAGCTTGGGCTACCATCAAATCAAAATCGGAAACGGGGACATTCCCAAAACGGCCTTTGTTACTCGTTATGGCCAATATGAGTACACCGTTATGTCCTTCGGTTTAACCAATGCCCCAGCCACCTTCTCTTGGTTAATGAACTCGGTCTTCATGGAGTACTTGGATAAATTCGTCGTAGTATACCTTGATGACATACTCATCTACTCCAAGAATGAAGAGGAACATGCCGAACATCTAAGGCTGGTATTGATGAAACTTCGAGAGCATCGCCTTTATGCCAAATTCTCCAAGTGTGAATTTTGGTTGCCAGAAGTGACCTATCTAGGCCATGTAGTCTCTAGTAAGGGTATTGCTGTCAATCCCGAGCGAGTTCAAGCCGTCCTTGATTGGACTCCACCTGAGACGGTCAAGCAAGTTCAGAGCTTCCTTGGCTTAGAGAGCTATTGTCGCCGCTTCGTCGAGAATTTCTCCAAGGTTGCTAAACCTCTAACTGAACTCCTCGAGAAAGATAAAAAGTTCGAGTGGACTCCATAGTGCGAGTTCAGTTTTCAGGAACTGAAAAGACGCCTGACATCTGCTCCCGTACTGGTACCACCAGACTTCTCCAAGGACTTTATTATCTATTGCGACGCCTCGCGTCAAGGACTAGGTTGCATACTCATGCAAGATCATCAGGTAATCGCCTATGCTTCACGGCAATTACACCCACATGAGGAAAATTATCCCACACATGATCTAGAGATTGCAGCTGTAGTCCATGCACTTAAAACTTGGCGACATTACCTTCTCGGTAATCGTTGCGAGATCTTCACCGATCACCAAAGTTTGAAATATATCTTCACCCAACCAGATTTGAATCTCAGGCAAAGACGTTGGGTTGAGTTGATCTTGGATTACGACTTAGGAATAACTTACACCCCGGGCAAAGCCAATGTCATGGCTGATGCGCTAAGCCGTAAGTCCTATTGTAACAACCTGATGTTACAACAAAGTCAACCACTTCTCCATGAGGAATTTCGTAAGCTAAATCTTCACATTGTTCCTCGAGGATTCCTATCCACCCTAGTGGCGAAACCTACCCTTACGGATCAGATCATCAAAGCACAGAAGGTAGATCCGGGAATCTCCCGTATTAAGAGAAACATTAAGAAAGGAGTCGCGAATTGTTTCTCCATTGATGATCAAGGTGTCGTATACTTTGGAAATCGCCTAGTGGTTCCAAAGGCATGAAACCTGAGGCGGCTGATCCTTAAGGAAGCTCATGAATCCCCTCTCACCATTCATCCCGGTAGTACTAAAATGTATCAAGACCTATGCCAGAGGTTTTGGTGGACTAGGATGAAGAGAGAAATCGCTCAATACATTGCTAATTGCGACGTTTGTCGTCGTGTTAAAGCAGAGCATCAACGGCCTGCTGGCACCCTTCAACCTTTGGCTATTCCCAAGTGGAAATGGGATAAAATCAGTATGGATTTCATCACTGGATTTCCCAGGACCAAGAGAGGGAATAATGCCATCTTCGTCGTGATCGACCGTCTTTCCAAAGTAGCCCATTTCCTACCTGTTCATGAGAGTATCACCGCTAGCCAGCTAGCCGATTTATACATCTCCCGAATAGTGTCTCTTCATGGTGTTCCATTGGAAATTAACTCAGACCATGGGAGTCTCTTCACCTCTTGATTTTGGGAAAGTTTCCAAAATGCTATGGGAACTCGTCTCTCTTTTAGTACCGCCTTCCATCCTCAATCAAGTGGTCAAGTAGAACGAGTTAATCAAATTCTGGAAGATATGCTCCGAGCTTCTGTTATCTCGTTCGGAATGAGTTGGGAGAAATGCCTTCCATTCGTGGAGTTTGCTTATAACAATAGTTATCAAGCCAGCTTAGGCAAGGCCCCTTTCGAAGTTCTCTATGGACGAAAATGTCGAACGCCTCTTACCTGGTCAGAAATCGGGGAAAGACAACTCTTTGGCCCGGATATGATTCAGGAAGCAGAAGAGCAGGTTGGCGTTATTCGTGAGAAATTGAAAACAGCCCAATCTCGTTAAAAGAGTCAATATGATCGTAAACATAAGCCTATGACTTATGAAGTCGGCGAGAAGGCCTACCTTCGGGTTACTCCGTTAAAGGGAACCCATCGTTTCGGTATCAAAGGCAAATTGGCTCCTCGTTACATTGGACCCTTTCGCATTCTTGCCAAACGAGGAGAAGTTGTCTACCAATTGGAACTACCTTCGCATCTTTCCAGAGTTCACGATGTCTTCCACGTTTCTCAACTCAGGCGTTGCTTCGCGGATCCTATCCGTGGAGTGGACCACAAAACGCTTGATCTACAAGATAACCTCTCCTATCGAGAATGTCCCGTTCGTATCCTTGATCAAGCCGAGCGTACCACTCGACGTCATAATATCAAGTTTCTCAAGGTTCAATGGTCACACCATTCCGAGAAAGAAGCCACTTGGGAAAGGGAGGATCGTCTTCGACTCGAGTACCCCACCTTCTTTCCAGAGGATCGTAAATCTCGGGACGAGATTCTTTTGAGTGGGGGTGAGTTGTCACACCCTAGCTAGTTCAAGCATTAGAGTGTGCATCATGTTTAAATTCCTCTTAAATTTGAAATGGGGAAGGCAGAAAACCCCAACACCCCCTGGAAACAACTAGGGTTTACTAAAATTATTTTCAATGAACCTGAAATGCCCTTCTAAAAAGTTCACCCTCTTTGTCTTGGGTTAGAACCTCTGGCAAAATTGGTGCACAATTTTCTAGGTCAACAGAAGGTCATTGAATTAAATCATAAGTATTTGAATTTGGGCACTTAAATGCTATAAAATAATTTAAATGCGCAAATAATTCTGGAAATAAATGTTTGCTGTTGGAAATATTCTAAACAGAGCCCACAATTATTTTCAGGATTTTTGGAAACGTTTTAGTATTTTTAATAAAGCCCAACAGTTGCAGTTTAATAGAAAAAGAAAACAATCAGAAAAGGAGAGAGAGAGGGAAGCCCACCTGGGCCTTACCTGTGCTGGCCCAGCCCACCTGGCTCGGCCCAGCCGACTGGCCTTGCCAGTCGTCGTCCTCCTCCCGCCAGAAGGACGAGGAGCGCGTGGCCAGCGCCCGCGGCCACACGCAGGCCACCTCCTGCTTCTGCCGACGCCCTGGAGACGTCCAGGGATGCCACGTGACCACCACGTCCCCCTCTCATCCTCCCTCACTCTCCCTCTCATCTCCCTCACCCTCTCCCGCGATGGCCGAGCGCGTTCCTCGCCGCTATTCGCCGTAGACGCCACCAGAGCCACCCCATCGCCCCTCCGACGAGCCCAATAGCTCCGCCTCGTCGCCCTGGACCTCTCCGCTGACCCACGTGACTCCAAACACCGCGGAACGCCGTCTTCGCCCTCGTCTTCAACCTCGGGCACCCGAGCCATCTCCGGTCGATTCGCCGCTGCCAGGACCTCCCCGAGCTCGCTGACCCCCTCTCCGACCCTGCTGTGAGCTCCTCTTCGTCTTCCCCTAGCTCCCGTGCTCGTTTGGCCTCTGTAGACACCGCCCCCTTCCTCACCGTAGCATGCCGCCGCGCGAGCTCGACGCCGGCGTCACTCCGGTGACCTTTTGGTCACGGGCTTGTGTCCGTCACACTCCTCGCGCCGCGTAGAGGCTGTAGGTGCTAGCGCCGCACCGCCTAGGCCACTGCAGCCACGCGCACGAGCTAGCCTGAGCTTCGGCCTCCGCCTGACCTCGTCGCCGGTGATGCTCTGGCCACTCCCCGGCCAAACCATCACCACGGCTGGATGCGGGCGAGCACCAGCTGCCCGTAGCTGCTCTCCGCGTAGCAAATGGAGCCCTGTGGGCAAATCCCGCAGCACGCCGCCACGTCTGGCCTCACCGGCGGCTAAACGCCGGCGGTATTAGCCCCGCTGACCAGGGGTTTGACCCCAGTTTGACTCCCCTGAGTCACTGACAAGTGGGGCCCCCTCTGCTAACTAAATCAAATTAGTCTTAACTAAAAATAATTAGTTTAATTAATTACTAACACGCGGGACCCACTAGTCAGGTTTGACCTGGACGTCCCTGTTGACCACTGACGTCACCTTGACGTAATGCTGACGCAGTAATTGAATTACTGGAATTATTCTTATACAGGAAATTCCAGAAAATAATCAAAACTTCTAAAAATCATAGAAAATCAACCATAGCTCCAAATGCAAAGATTTATATATGAAAAATGATCAGAAAAATTCAATCTATTCATCTGTAATGGTTTCATGCATGACAAAACAAGTTAACCTTGCTGTTTAAGCAGAATAAGGTAATGCACTAATGTGGCCATGTTAAATGAACTAACATTTGAACCTTTGGTTCAAATAAGCACATTCCTTTCTGTTATAGCTTGCATTAGGCCAAGACACATTCATATTGCCATGTCATAGCATGCATCATATTGTTGCATATCGTCATGTGTTGATTGTGTTCCGATGTGTTCTTTGTGGTAGGTTCTCCCTCCGAGGATATTCACGAGTATCCAACTGAAGGGCAGTATCCCACTACCACTCCATCAGGCAAGCAACCATTGATCATTTCGATACAAAACCATGTTCTCGCTTCTGCTCTTGTTTACTGCATTAAGACAACGCGATTCAAACTGCTGTGTGCTACGGTGGTTGAACCCTTATCCTCTGCATGACCTGTCATTGCCACAGTAACTAGATGAAACCCACTAGCATGTGTAGGAGTTGATTGAGCCATGTGTGTGATTCCTACCTTGCTATGCCTGCTATGCTTAGAGTTGTGTCAGGTCTGGTTCATCTGGGTGATGGGCTAGAGTGAAATGCTTATGCCGGTAACGTGAGGGATGTGTTGAACATGTTTTGGTAAAGGTATCGATGAGAGGCCATGTAGGAGTACATGCTGGGTTGTTTCATTAAGGCCGTCCATAAGAACTGAGGTCTGTATGTGTGATTTAAGATGCAGTTACTACCGTACATTGGGCCCAAAACCAATGGACCCTCTCGGCTTCTTAATCACCCTAGTACTCTGTCCAGGAGTTGCAAATAGTTTCTGGTGTTTGTAGGTTATGTATTGGCGGCCGTGTGTAGCGCTGACCCTAGGGGTGGGCTATGTTGCGGTAGATACACCGTGGCCGGGTATGCCGGGCGCCCGTTTGGCGTCTCGGGACCCTGTTCACATCGTTCGGGGCCGTATGTGGAAACCTCGGCCGGACTCCCTGCGGATGGAACCTGGATAGGCAATAAACCTGGACTAGAGACTTAAGTGTTTAGGTAGGCCGTGGCCGACACCCTCGCTGGGCTTCCGCTTGAAGGTTGCCGAGTACATGTCGTGTAAACGGCGGTAAGTGGTGAAAGCGTGTATGAAGAAGTACACCCCTGCAGGGTATAAAACTATTCGAATAGCCGCGTCCACGGTAAAGGACTACTTGGTTGCCTATACAGTTCATAGACAAGTTAATGGATACTACTAAAAGACTCAAGATAAGTGTGAGTACCGAGGATGGCCCTCTCGTAGGATGACGAGGGAGGATCCCCGGTGGAGTATTGTGTTGGTGAGTAGTGGACTCGTGTGCGAAAACTATTTTACTAGTGAAGTTCCGTAGGATAGCTTAGCCAAGAGTCAAAGGTGGCTTGCTGCAATAACCCCACCACCTTCTTGAGAATGAGCATGTATATTAGGTTCTGATGTAAGACTTGCTGAGTACCTATGTACTCATGTTTGCTTAATTACCGTTTTCAGACGACAACACCGCCCCCTCCGATGGGTTCTACATAGACCCTGACGTCGACGAGTGACTAGCCACCCAGGTGGTGATCCTGGCCATGGAGGGCCTTATGTAGATAGACAGGCTTCGAGAAGCCTTCTTTCTTTCTAGATTCTGTACTCAGACTAGTTGCTTCCGCATGTGCTTGTATGATTGTATGACTTGAGTGTCGGGTCATGTGACCCTATCTGTATGAACACATTATGTATGGCTCCCTGGAGCTTTTAAATAAAGTACTTGAGTTGTAGAGTTTTGTTGTGATGCCATGTTGTATGTACTCATATCGGGCATATTGTGTGTATGATTGAAATGCTTGGTATGAGTGGGATCCGACAATCTAGTTGGTTATCCTTGGCAGCCTTTCTTATGGGGAAATGTAGTCTAGTGTTCCTCGAGCCATAGTAGTCCGCTACAGCCCGGTTCACCGGAGTCCTGCTAGCCCAACACTACTGTTCAGGACACTTGACTGGCCGGCATGTGTTTTACTTCGTTCCTATGTCTGTCCCTTCGGGGAAATGTCACGCGGTGATATCCGGAGTCCTGCCTAGCCTGCTACAGCCCGGGTTCCCCGGAGTCCTGTTAGCCCAGTGCTACAACCCGGTATCACTCGCTGATGACCGACATGCTCGATGTGATTCATGTATGCCTGTCTCCATAGGTCTGTGCCGCTTTGGGTTCACGACTAGCCATGTCGGCCCGGGTTCTCTGTCATATGGATGCTAGCGACACTATCATATACGTGAGCCAAAAGGCGCAAACGGTCCCGGGCCATGGTAAGGTGACACCCATGGGATACCGTGCGTGAGGCCGCAAAGTGATATGAGGTGTTACCGGCTAGATCGATGTGACTTGGAATCGGGGTCCTGACACGGGGCGACGATCGGGATGACAATCTACATCCACAATATTGCTACCGTAAACACCAACTCTCTCCCCTTCTATGAAGTGGTGTAACACTTCTTCTTCCCGCTGTAATCTCTGCTTAAACATGGTGCTCAACTCCATATATTATTTCCCAATGATCTATGGTCATCCTATGATGTTTGAGTAGATCCATTTTGTCCAGTGGGTTAATCGTGATCTTGGTTGGTATGATTGTATATTTTATTTATGGTGTTGTCCTATGGTGCCCTCCATTCTCGCGCAAACGTGAGGGGCCCCCACTGTAGGGTGTTGCAATACGTTCATGGTTCGCTTATGGTGGGTCGCGAGAGTGACAGAAACTTAAACCCGAGTAGGTGGGGTATGACATATGTGAATAAAGAGGACTTGATACTTAATGCTATGGTTGGGTTTCACGACCTTAATGATCTTTAGTAGTTGCGGATGCTTGCTAGAGTTCCAATCATAAGTGCATATGATCCAAGTAGAGAAAGTATGTTAGCTCATGCCTCTCCCTCATATAAAATTACAAGAATGATTACCGGTACTTGTTATCAATTGCCTAGGGACAAATAACTTTCTTGTTGACACAAACCCTTTACTAAATACCTAACTTTTATTATCTTGCAAAGTACTTCTAGTTTTGTTCTTGCAAAGTAGTTCTAGCATCACTCCTACAACTATTTTCATACTTGTTTCCGGTAAAGCAAACATCAAGTGTGCATAGAGTTGTATCGGTGGTTGATAGAACTTGATGGAATATTAGTTCTGCCTTTAGCTCCTCATTCGGTTCGACACTCTTATTTATCAAAGAAGGCTACAAACGATTGCCTATACTTGTGGGTTATCTAGACCTTTTTCTGGCGCCGTTGTCGGGGAGCAATAGCGTGGGGTGAATATTCTCGTGTGTGCTTGTTTGCTTTATCACTAAGTAGTTTTTATTTCTTGTTCTAAGTTGTTCTCTATCTTTAGTTATGGATATGGAACACGAAACACCCAAAAAATTACTTGTACTCGCTACTCATGGGGATGGGGAACCTCATAAAACCCTCGATGCTCATTATGTGAAAAATAGTATGCACTACTTTGATAATCCTGAGAAAACCCCATTCAACTTGATAATGGGAGTAACATTGGATCAACACGAATACTTTAGGGATTATCGCTTGACTCAAAAGGGAAAACTTTTATGGGATCAAATCGAAATGTTGCAATGGTATGCTTGGAATCTATGCTTGAGATATCATTGTACTTCTTGCTCTAAGATTGAGGCTCCACACCTTCCCTATTCATGTGAATTTAATGATAATGAAACCTTGGCTTCATATGCTAGAGGTATATATGATTACTATGATGTGGAACAAATAGAAGAATGTGTTGCTCTTATGGGTGCTTATGAAATGGAATCTTTGTTTGAAAAGTTTGAAGATTTTGATGATTCAGTTTATAGACCTGAAAATCTTGCTATCCTTAAATATTGCTATGATAATTATAAATACAATTACGATATTGATGTATTTATTGAGAATAACTCTGTTTACCAAGAAGAGACTGATATTTTGCTGGAGTCTATGGAAGAAGAAATTGATGAAACTATGAGCTCATTGGATGAAAAAGATGAGGAGGAGAGCGAAGAACAAAAGGAGGAAGAACGGATTAGCTACCAGTGCCCACCTTCTAATGAGATTAACCCTCCAACTCATACATTATTAAATGTCCCTTCATGCTTACTGAAGGATGAATGCTATGATAATTTCTATGATCCCATTGATTCTTTTGAAACATCGCTTTTTGATGAACTTGATGCTTGTGGCCATGATGCCAATATGAATTATGCTTATGGAGATGAACTTGCGATGATTCCTTATATTAGAATGACATTGTTGCTATTGCACCCACACATGATAGTCCTATTATCTTTTTGGAATCTCCCAACTACACCATATCCGAGAAGTTTGCTCTTGTTAAGCATTATATTGATGGGTTGCCTTTTACCGTTGCACATGATGATTTTTATGAATATAATATGCATGCGCTTGATTCTCCTACTTGCAATTATTATGAGAGATGAACTACATCTCCGCCTCTCTATGTTTCCAACACGATAAAATTGCAAGAAACCGCTTATGCTATGTATTGGCCTTTACTTGATGTGCATGAATTGTTCTTGTATGACATGCCGATGCATAGGAAGAGAGTTATACTTTCTAATTGCTTGATATATGTTGCTTTTTGCTCACTACTAAATGCCAAATCATTGCTAACTAAAATTGGCTTTGATATACCTTGGGATCCGGGTGGATTCATTACTTGAGCACTTTATGCCTAGCTTAATGGCTTTAAAGAAAGCGCTGCCAGGGAGACAACCCGGAAGTTTTAGAGAGTCATTTATTTATGTTGAGTGCTTTCATAAAGTTTAAAAAACAAAAAAATATAGAAGGGAACTTAAAAATCTTTTCACAAAAGAGAAGGATTCGAAGTCATGCATTGGAGAAGTGAGGGTCGACCTTAAACACTTGTGTTCATGCTCATGGAAACAATGTACAATTTTTCATGAAGATTCTCACAAAAATAATTATCCCCTTGTACAAGTCCATTGTATTATAATAATAATGTGCCAAGATTTGCCTTTAGGATGTTTAGATAGCTTGTTGGTTTGTGCGGTGCAAAACAGAAACTTTGGCTGTAGTGCGTGATTTTACATTTTTTACTGGAACATTGAAAACTTCTGAAAATTTTTGCCCAGTCTTACTATACAATTTTTTCCCTAATTTTTCAGAATTTTTGGAGTACTACAAGTATGGTGAATGTTCGGATTACTACATAGTGTTCTGTTTAAAACAGATTCTGTTTTTGATGCATTGTTTTGCTTGTTTTGATGAAACTATTGATTCTATCGGTGGTATAAACCATGGAAAAGTTATATTACAGTAGCTACAATGCAAAATCAAAATATGAATTGGTTTTCAATAGTACTTAGAGTAGTTATTTGCTTTATTATACTAACGGGTATTACCAAGCTTTCTATTGAGTTTTGTGTGGATGAAGTGATCAAAGATCGAGGAGGTCTCGACATGAGGAGAAGGAGGAGAGGCAAGAGCTCAAGCTTGGGGATTCCCAAGTCACCCCAAGTAAATATTTAAGGAGACTCAAGCGCCTAAGCTTGGGGATGCCCCGGAAGGCATCCCATCTTTCTTAAACAAGTATCGGTATGTTGTCAGTTTCATTTCGTTCATGTGATATGTGCAAATCTTGGAGCGTCTTTTGCATTTAGTTTTCACTTTTCTTTGATGCACCATGCTGGTATGAGATAGTACATGGTTGATTTATAGAATGCTCATTGCACCTTACTTATATCTTTTGAGTATGGCTTTATAGAATGCTTCATGTGCTTCACTTGTATCATTTGAAGTTTGGATTGCCTGTTTCTCTTCACATAGAAAACCGTTGTTTGAAGAATGCTATTTTACTTCACTTATATTTATTAGAGCATGATATTTTGTAGAAAGAATTAAACTCTCTTGCTTCACTTATATCTATTTAGAGAGTCAAAAGGAATTGGTCAATTGCATGGTTAGTCATAAAATCCTACATAAAACTTATGGATCACTTAATATGATATGTTCTATTCCTTACAATAGTTTTGCGATGTAGAGATGATAATATGTGGGAGGTACTAGTAAACGGATGTGGTTACTAATAATATTGATGTTAAGGTTTGTTATTACCGAAGCATGCACGTATAGTCTCTCGTTATGCTATGATGTTGGAGCATGATTTATTATTGATTGTCTTCCTTATGAGTGGCGGTCGGGTACGAGCGATGGTCTTTTCCTACCAATCTATCCCCTAGGGGCATGCGTAGTAGTACTTTGCTTCGAGGGATAATAAACTTTTGCAATAAGTATATGAGTTCTTTATGACTAATGCGAGTCCATGGATTATACACACTCTTACCTTTCTGCAATTTGCTAGCCTCTACGGTACCGTGCATTGCCCTTTCTCACATAGAGACGTGTTGCAAACTTCGCAGGTGCATCCAAACCCCGTGATATGATACACTCTATCACACATAATACTTATTATATCTTCCTCAAAACAGCTACCATACCTACCTATTATTGCTTTTCCATGGCCATTCCGAGATATATTGCCATGCAACTTCCACCACTTACGTTTGATGACTTGAGCATTCATTATCATATTGCTTTGCATGATCATATAGCTGACATAGTGTTTGTGGCTCAGCCACCGTTCATCATTTTTCATACATGTCACGCTAGATCATGACACATCCTGGTACATGCCAGAGGCATTCATATAGAGTCATACTTTATCATAGGTATCGAGTTGTAATTTTTATTTTCTTTTGAGTTATAAGTAAATAGAAGTGTGATGATCATCATTAATCATTTTTAGAGCAGTGCCCTAGTGAGGAAAGGATGATGAAGACTATAATTCCCCCACAAGTCGGGATGAGACTCCAGACAATGAGAGAAAACAAATATATAAAAAAGGGGGAAAAGGAAAAAAAGAAAGAAAAAAGGAAAAAATTAAAAGAGAGAAGGGGCATTGTTAGTATCCTTTACCACACTTGTGCTTCAGAGTAGCACCATGTTTTTCATATGGAGAGTCTCCTATGTTGTCACTTTCATATACTAGTGGGAATATTTCATTATAGGATTAGATGCACACCCACTTAGTTTTCATATTGAGCTTTCATACACTTATAGATCTTAGTGCATTCATTGCATGGCAATCCCTACTCCTCACGTTGATATCAATTGATGGGCATCTCCATAGCCCGTTGGTTAGCCGTGTCGATGTGAGACTTTCTTACTTTTTTGTCTTCTTTATATTTACCCCTATCATCATACTCTATTCCACCTATAGTGATATATCCATGGCTTGTGCTCATGTATTGCGTGAGTGTTGAACAAGCTAAAGCACGTTAAAAGTATGAACCAATTGTTCGGCTAGTCATGAGTGTTGTGCATGATAAATACTTTGTGTTAAGAAGACAGAGCATGACAAGACTATATGATTTTGTAGGGATATCTTTCTTTAGCTTTGCTATTTTGAAAGACATGATTGTTTGTTGGGATGCCTGAGTATTGATGTCTTTATGTCAAATTATAGACTATTGCTTTGAATCACTTATGTCTTAATATTCAAGCCATGACTAGATATATGATAAAGTTTATGTTAGGTAGCATTCCACATCAAAAATTATCTTTTTATCATTTACCTACTCGAGGACGAGAAGGAATTAAGCTTGGGGATGCTGATATGTCTTTGCCGTATCTATAATTTTTGATTGTTTCATGCCAATATTATTCAACTTTTACATACTTTTGGCAACTTTTTATATGATTTATTTGGACTAACTTACTTATCCAGTGCCCAGTGCCCGTTCCTGTTAGTTGCATGTTTTTGCTTCGTAGAAAATCCATATCAAACGAAGTCCAAACGCGATAAAAATTTATGAGAATTATTTTGGAATATATGTGATTTTTAGGAGGTGGAATCAACGCCAAACGGGGCCCCGCAGTGCCCACAACCCACTAGGGCACGCCAGGCACCCCCTGGCGCGCCCAGGTGTCTTGTGCCCTCCTCGAAGGTCGGTTGGGTCCCTTCTTCTGGCGACAGAAAGATAATTTATGGAAAAAATCGTGTAAAAATTTCAGCGCAATCGGAGTTATGGATCTCCGGGAATTTAAGAAACCGTGAAGGGCCAGATCTCGAGAACACAAAACAAAAGAGAACAGAGAGGGAGATCCGATCTCAGAGGGGCTCCCGCCCCTCCATGACCATGGAAGGCCATGGACCAGAGGTGTAACTCTCCTCCCATCTAGGGGGGAGGCCAATGAAGAAGAAGAAGGAGGGGGCTCTCTCCCCCTCTCTCCCGGTGACGCCGGAGTGCCGCCCGGGCAACGAGCGGGACAACAATCTACATCAACAATATTGCTACCGTCAACACCAACTCTCTCCCCCTCTATGCAGCGGTGTAACACTTCTTCTCCTTGCTGTAATCCCTACTTAAACATGGTGCTCAACTCCATATATTATTTCCCAATGATCTATGGTTATCCTATGATGTTTGAGTAGATCCGTTTTGTCCAGTGGGTTAATCGTGATCTTGGTTGGTATGATTGTACATTTTATTTATGGTGCTGTCCTATGGTGCCCTCCGTTCTCGCGCAAATGTGAGGGCCCCCCGCTATAGGGTGTTGCAATATGTCCATGGTTCGCTTATGGTGGGTTGCGAGAGTGACAGAAACTTAAACCCGAGTAGGTGGGGTATGACGTATGAGAATAAAGAGGACTTGATACTTAATGCTATGGTTGGGTTTCACGACCTTAATGATCTTTAGTAGTTGCGGATGCTTGCTATAGTTCCAATCATAAGTGCATATGATCCAAGTAGAGAAAGTATGTTAGCTCATGTCTCTCCCTCATATAAAATTACAAGAATGATTACCGGTACTTGTTATCGGTTGCCTAGGGACAAATAACTTTCTTGTTGACACAAACCCTTTTACTAAACACCTTACTTTTATTATCTTGCAAAGTACTTCTAGTCTTATTCATGCAAAGTAGTTCTAGCATCACTCCTATAGACTATTTTCATACTTGTTTCCGGTAATGGAAACGTCAAGTGTGCGTAGAGTTGTATCAGTGGTTGATAGAACTTGAGGGAATATTTTTTCTGCCTTTAGCTCCTCGTTGGGTTTGACACTCTTATTTATCGAAGAAGGCTACAAACAATCCCCTATATGTGTGGGTTATCACAGGGTAATCAGGGCGGTTATAGCCAGCAGCCTGGTCAAGGTAACCAACAACGACAGTCGGGGTATCAGAGTAATCCAAAGCAGCTGAATTGTGTCCAATATCATTGAGGAAGTCCTGGATTAAGGGGTCCTCGGGCGTCCGGCCTATTAGCCATGGGACGGACTTATGGGCTATGAAGATACGAAGACCAAAGACTGCACCCGAGTCTAGATGGGACTCTCCTTGGCATGGAAGGCAAGCTTGACGACCGTATATGTAGATTCCCCTCTTTGTAACCAACCTTGTGTAACCCTAGATCCTCCCGGTGTCTATATAAACCGGAGGACTTAGTCCGGATAGGACAGTCATTATCATAGCCATATGAGCTAGACCTCTAGGGTTTAGCCATTACGATCTCGAGGTAGATCAACTCTTGTAACACTCATATTCATCAATATCAATCAAGCAGGACGTAGGGTATTACCTCCATAGAGAGGGCCTGAACCTGGGTAAACATCGTGTCCCTTGTCTCCTGTTAGCATTGACCTTAGACGCACAGTTCGGGACCCCCTACCCGAGATCCGCCGGTTTTGACACTGACATTGGTGCTTTCATTGAGAGTTCCACTGTGCTGTCGCCAAAATGTTTGATGGCCCCTTCAATCGTCCATAAGGACACCATCTAGGGAGAAACTTTTCTCCCCGAACAGATCTTCGTGTTCGGCGGCTTCGCACTGCGGGCTAATTCGCTTGGCCATCTGGAGCAGATTGAAAGCTACGCCCCTAGCCATCAGGTCAGATTTGGGAGCTTGAACTGCGTTGCGGACATCCATGGAGACTTGATCTTCACCAGATTCGAGACCGCGGTAGCCGCTCCCAGCCACCCCGGTGATCATGACCTAAATCTATCATCAGGCTGCGTCCAGGAGATCGCTCATGTAACCACTCTGGCCTTAGATCCGGAGCAAGCTGCGCCACCCAAGGACGGGATGATCAACCCCACCACGGAGGCGCAGATTCCACGGCATTGGAGCCGCAAACAGACTTAACCTCTCATGACGTCTCTGTCAGCGAAACTCTGGACTCATATCCGGCCGTAAGTTCCGAACCATGTGAGCCCGCGGACGCCAAGCTTGATCGTTTATCGATCTTTGAATTCATCACTGCGGACATCTTCCAGCACTCGCCTTTGGGCGATGTGCTAAGCTCGTTAAAGAACCTGTCCTTGACAGAGGACTCACAACCGAACTATATCCGACTCGAACTAAGCGATGACAGGCGAGGATTTTGTTTCCCACCCGCCACCCACTTCATAGCCACGATCGAGGATTTGACCGACGAGATTGACTATGACTCCGAGGACATCGACGGTATGGACGATGATGTCGGAGAAGAAGAGGTCCAGAACCCGTCGTTCACTGGACGCTGGACGGCCACTTCCTCGTATGATGTATACATGGTGGATGCACCAAAGGAAAACAGCAGCAAGGACAAGGAAGATCCAGCTGAGGATAAACCTTCTGAAATACAGTCCAAGCATCGGCATCAGCGGCGCCGCTCTAAGTCACGCTGCAGCAAAGACAGCAGTACCGGCACAGGAGAAGACAACACTCCAGAAGGTGTCGAAGACAATGAAGACCCCGTCGGTACAACTAATGAACAAGACGAACGGGAAGGCGGGCAAGTTAGCCCCGGTGGCGGGCAAGTTAGCCCCGGTAAACAGGACACGCACGAAGATTCAGAGGACGATAATTACCTTCCGCTCTCCGAGGATGAGGTGAGCCTCGGCACCGAGGATTTCATCGTGCCCGAGGAGCCTCTTGAGCAGGAGCGCTTCAAGCGCCAGCTAATTACCACCGCACGGAGCCTGAAAAAGAAGCAGCAGCAGCTTCAAGCTGACCAAGATCTGTTAAAGGATAAATGGACCGATGTCCTAGCAGCCGAAGAGTACGACCTCAAGTGCCCAACCAAAAGCTACCCAAAGCGCTAACTGTTACCTCAGTTTGACGAGGAGGCACCGAACTACATACCCCCATCGTACAATGCGGTGGACCGACCACCACGTGGTCGAGACAAAATGGCAACTCACGCCGAACACCAGCCAGCCCCGCCTCAACACATAGGCAGAGGTAAATTAGCCCATGGGCATACATATGACCTCCGGCAAACCCTGAACAATAAACCAGGACACACTAGATCAATCTACGGATCGCGAGGGCGTGCCTCGACACGCGACGACAATCATCTATTCGGACGTGACAAACTTAGTCATGCGCGGGCCGAAAACCGCAGACGGACTCCATCCGAGCTACGTCGTGATACGGCCCGGCATAAAGGCGCCGCACACCCTCATTGCTTCACTGATGAGGTCCTGGATCATGAATTCCGAGAAGTGTTCATACGATGGAACCACGGACCCCGCAGTGTGGATCGAAGACTTCATTCTCCACATTCATATGGCCCGCGGCGATGACCTCCACGCCATCAACTACCTCCATTTAAAGCTCAAAGGGCCAGCTCAGCACTGGCTCAACAATCTGCCTGCAAATTCTATTGGCAGCTGGGAGGACTTGGAAGAGGCTTTGCTTGATAACTTCCAAGGTACATAAGTTCGACCTCCGGACGCTGATGACTTAAGCCATATAGTTCAACAGCCCGGAGAGTCCGCCAAGAAATTCTGGACTAGGTTCTTAACTAAAAAGAACCAAATCGTCGACTGCCCGGATGCCAAAGCCCTAGCAGCCTTCAAACATAGTATCCGCGATGAATGGCTCGCTCTCAACCTTGGCCAATAAAAGCCAAAATCCATGGCAGCCCTCACGGTGCTCATGACCCGCTTTTGTGCGGGCAAAGACAGTTGGTTGGCCCGTAGCAAAAACAATGCAAGCGATGCCGGCACCCCTGAAACTAAAACTAGCAAAGACAAGTCTCGACGCAACAGATACAAGCGCCGAAACAACAGTGATAACACCGAGGAGACGACAGTCAACGCTGGATTCAGGGGCCCTAAGTCCGGTCAGCGGTAGAAGTCATTCCAAAAGAACAATTCAGGCCCATCTAGCTTAGACCGCATACTCGACCGTCCGTGCCAGATTCATGGCACCCCAGACAAGCCACCCAATCATACAAATAGAGATTGTTGGGTTTTTAAACAGGCCGGCAAATTAAATGCCGAGAATAGGGAAAAGGGATCACAAAGCAAGGACGATGACGAAGAGCCCTAGCAACCGAACACAGGGGGACAGTAGAAGTTTCCCCCTCAGGTCAAAATGGTGAACATGATGTATGCTACCCACATCCCCAAGAGGGAGCGCAAGCGTGCGCTCAGGGACGTCTACGCGATAGAGCCAGTCGCCCCAAAATTTAATCCTTGGCCGTCATGCCCAATCACCTTTGATCGCCGGGATCTTCCGACCAGTATCCGTCACGGTGGCTCAGCCGCACTGGTCTTCGACCCGATAATTGACGATTTCCACCTGACTCGTGTCCTTATGGATGGCGGTAGCAACCTTAACCTGCTCTATCAGGATACAACACGAAAAATGGGCATTAACCCATCCCGGATCAAGCCCACCAGGACTACCTTCAAAGGAGTCATACCAAGTGTAGAGGCCCGCTGTACGGGCTCAATCACACTCGAGGTTGTCTTCAGATCTCCGGACAACGTCTGAAGCGAGTTAATCTTTGATATCATCCCCTTTCGCAGCGTCTATCATGCACTGCTCGGACAAACTACGTTTGCTCGATTCAACGCAGTACCACACTATGCTTATCTCAAGCTCAAGATTCCTGGTCCACGCGGCGTCATAACGGTTAATGGAAATACGGAATGCTCCCTCTGTACAGAAGAGCACACAGCTGCCTTAGCAGCAGAAGTACAGAGCGGCATTCTCAAACAGAACCTTAATTCGGTTGTCGAGCCCGCGGACACCGCTAAGAGGGTCCGAACTACTCTGCAGCAGGAAAGCTCGGCTCGTCAGGGGCTCGACTAGCAATCCAGCCTCTGTCGCAGTTCCGATCAAGTGGTGGCATTCATGCCGCATGTACATAATTACGCACTCAAAATACCATGGGCATCGACGGAGGCATAGCCAGCTTGTGGTCCGTAATACGGGTCAACCGATGTCGGATACACATACACTTTTATTTTTACTTATTTCCTTTTTCAGGTCTCAATCCTACAGGCACCATCCGATGGCCTGGTCATTGGTCCTCTTGAAGGATAAACACACCAAGACGGCGAGAAACGCAGACATATGGGTGACTTTTTAGGTGATTTCGTTAACGATAACTTTACCTGTTTTTCAGGACCCTCATGCAGATCTCCCTTGGTTTCAGCATGCCAAATAGCATATTGCTTATCACGCGACCTATATCAATGTGCCTTGACGTACTAATTAAATTACAATGAGAACAGTTTGCGGCTGGAGCTGTAGGACTCCAGCTTTTTTGCACCCTTTTTGTTTTCTTTCTTGTTTCTTCTTTTTCAGCTCCCCTATGGATAATCCTATCAGGTAGCACCCATACACTTTGGTACGCTCGATGCTGGCCAGGGGCTTCATAGCACCCCACATTACGACAACAAAAGTTCGAACACTTTTTATATGTATAGTTCGGCACCCCGAATTTAGCATTATATGCATTAGCTTCGAATCATGTCTTTGGTCAATAGTTGGGTTGCCAGGCTCCTGTGCTTGCTACCTTACGTTCCGCTACATCGGCTAAGGTAGTAAAGGGAGAACTACTGCGATTGTGCTTTGGTTTATCCAAAGGAGCACCTCAGTAGAGAAAGCCGAACACTGACTATCATGATGCGGCGAGAGCCGGTCAGTTGTTCAGAGGTTGCAAATCGTTGGGGATTTCTTCCGCATTACGCAAAGGATTGGTACTTCTCGATCAGACTCTTATAGCACTCTAGTTTGGATACTAGGGGCTGCGCCCATGTTTTTATTGTCGCACTCCTATGGCTAAGTGAGGGCGTTACAGCCGCATAGTCTGGTTGCTTGGTTTGTTGCGCTAAACAACTCCTTCAAGGACCATCTAATTGGACCAAGATTGTTTAGATTCCATCCTGAACACCCCCGTACTACCTACGTGGGGGCAGAAGCCGATGACTGGTTAACCCTCAGATTTCATACAACATGGCCGCACAGGAAGTAATTTTTTTAAAAACATAACAAGCATTATATTGCATAAACACTTTGTTTCATCATACAAGGCAGAGGAAGCTTGAATACATTCATTCAAAGATGGTGTCCTTCCCACAATGATCCGCGACAATGTGAGACCCCTCTAAGACAACGCCGAAGTATCGCTCAGGTGTGCGGTACTCCTTGCCCTCCAGTAGCCCCCCGGTCGCTAGCTTGACATCGTCCAGCTTTGCCCACCAGACTTTGCAATAAGAGAAGGCCAGATGCGTGCCCTCGATGCAGACGGACTATTGATGACATCCAGCCGACGACAGGCATCCACTAGCTTCTTCACGAGGCTGAAGTAGCTGCTGGGAATAGCTCTGGCCGGCCACAGCCGGACTATCATATCCTTCATGGCCAGTTCGGCCACCCTATGCAGCTCGACCAGCTGTTTCAGCTGATCACTGAAGGGCACCGGATGTTCTGGCACACAATATTGCGACTAGAACAGCTTCTCCGTGGGGCTCCCTTCTTCGGCTCGGAAGAACTCCACAACATCGACCACACTGCACGGCAGATCAGCAAAGGCCCCTGGAGAACTCTGAATCCGGGTTAGTAAAAGGAATTTCCTCTTCACACTCCTGCTTTGCATATTGAATGCCTTACCCGCCGCGATCTTCCTGGCCTCCTGGATCTCATGGAGGGCGCATTGGGCTTCAATCTGGGCCGCCTCCACACTCTTATGAGCCTCGGCAAGTTCAGCTTCTTGAGCCGACGCATTGTGCTCCAAGGTCTCGCACTTCTTCACCGCGTCCTGGAGCTCCTGTTGGACTTCGTTCACCCGGGCCTTGAGCCTTTTACGGGCAGCCTGCTCCTTGACAGCCTTCCCCTCGACTTCGACCAGGGCCACTTTCAGGGCTTCGACCTCGGTCATCGCCTCTGTTTACATCATGATACTTCGGTCATTGCATATTATTTCCCCCTTTTTCGAATCCATGATAGTTCATTACTTACCTTGTCTTTCTTGCAGCTGCCTCTTTACCCGGCCCAGGTCCTCCTCGGCCTCCGCCAGTTTCTGCTTCATTCCAGAGACTTCGACAGTATGTGAGGCTGCGGCCAACAGCGACGCCTGCGCATACATTTTCAGACAAATTTAGTTAGTTTCCTGCAATAAGAGATTGATGCTCTGCCCGGCTTTTTCTTGTCGAACACCGGACAGTGTCTCAGTGGATACTGTCTACACTGGGATTTTCTCCTTTTTTGCGCTGCTTACCTCAAAACCTGTTAACAGGCTGCTGCAGGCTTCGGTCAGCCCGCTTTTGGCAGACTGGACCCTTTCAATTACCGTGCCCATAAGGACGCGGTGCTCATCCACAATGGAAGCGCCTCACAACGCTTCTAGCAGATTATCCGGTGCCCATGGTTGGACAGAGGTCATCGGGGGAACATGCATCCCCCCTTCTTTCGAAGGAGGTAGCATGCTGGATTCCGGAGCAACCCTCATCTCCAGAATTGAGTCCGGCTGAGGGTCGAACTGAGTTCGGCCCTCCCCACCAGTTTCCATGGGGATTGACTCCCCTTGGTGTCCGTCGACGGGATTTTCACCTTCTGGCACCTCCTGAGCCTCTCCCCCGCCTGGAATAGTCCTTCGGGACAGCACCTCCGCATCATCCTTGGCCTTGGGGGAGTGAGCGGCTGGCGGCGAATCGCTGGCCATCGCCTGGGAATCCAGCGACCCTCCCGACGAGGATCGCAGGGAGATGTTGTGGGCAGGACTACAATAAAACATAACCAATCATGTAATTGCGGTAAAGAGGAGAAAATTTATGGGTGGATACAAGTCTTAGTACTTACGATGCGGCCCAAGGCTTAGCGCAGGGGCGTCTCTCCGGACTGTTGTCAACGTCCCATGCGGAGTTATCCGCGAGGGAGCCCTTCCCCTTCTTGGGCACCTCCGCCTCCAGAGTTGTGAAGGCCGCCCTCTTCTGCCTCTCCCCATCAAGGGGAGAGTCGCTTTCCTCCTCCTCGTCCTCGTCGTCTTCGGCGGCGGGGGAACGGGCCTTGTCTTCGGACGTCACGTCCGGAGTACCCTTGCAGCGGGGCCACTTCGGACCCCCTTGGCCTTTCCTGTGGCCTTCTTCTCTGGTGCCTTATAAGGTGCTGGCTCTAGCATCTTAGCCTTCTTCAGCCAGTACTGAAAAAGCAATGATAATAAAAGCTCAGATGCCACCCTTGAAACAAGCAAGTAGGGGATGTGTTGAAGATAACATACCTCGTTGGGGAGGTGATTTATGTCGTGGCCACGGTCTGAATCTGTGGACGGCTGTATCTCGTTACCCTTGAAGAGCAACCTCCAGACATCTTCGTGAGCTGTTTCGAAGAGCCTTTCCAAAGTGTGGTGCTTTTTCGGGTTGAAATCTCATAGAGGGCGGCTTTGGCTCTGGCAGGGGAGGATCCGGCGCACCAACATCACTTGAATTATGTGGACGAGCTTGATGTACCTATCAATCATGCTTTGAATACGCGTTTGCAGCGCAATAAGCTCGTCTGACGAACACTGATACGTCTCCAACGTATCTATAATTTTTGATTGCTCCATGCTATATTATCTACTGTTTTGGACTATATTGGGCTTTATTTTCCACTTTTATATTATTTTTGGGACTAACCTATTAACCGGAGGCCCAGCCCAGAATAGCTGTTTTTTGCCTATTTCAGTGTTTCGAAGAAACGGAATATCAAACGGAGTCCAAACAGAATAAAATCTTCGGGGACGTGATTTTCTCACCGAACGTGATCCAGGAGACTTGGACCCAGCTCCAAGGAACAAAAGAGGCGGTCACGAGGGTGGGGGGCACGCCCCCCTAGTGCGCGCCCCCTGCCTTGTGGGCCCCTCGTTGCTCCTCCGGCGTACTTCTTCCTCCTATATATACACACGTACCCCCAAACAATCAGGACAGGAGCCAAACACCTAATTCCACCGCCACAACTTTTTGTATCCACGAGATCCCGTCTTGTGGCCCGTTCCGGAGCTCCGCCGGAAGAGGGCCGTCATCATGGAGGGCTTCTACATCATCCTAGCCCCTCCGATCAAGTGTGAGTAGTTTACCTCAGACCTTCGGGTCCATAGTTAGTAGCTAGATGGCTTCTTCTCTCTCTTTGAATCTCAATACAAAGTTCTCCCCCTCTCTTGTGGAGATCTATTCGATGTAATCTTCTTTTTGCGGTGTGTTTGTTGAGATCGATGAATTCTGGGTTTATGATCAAGTCTATCTATGAATAATATTTGAATCTTCTCTGACTTATTTTATGTATGATTGGTTATCTTTGCAAGTCTCTTCGAATTATCCGTCTGGTTTGGCCAACTAGATTGGTAGTTCTTGCCATGGGAGAAGTGCTTAGCTTTGGGTTCGATCTTGTGGTGTCCTTACCCAGTGACAGAAGGGGCAGCAAGGCACGTATTGTATCGTTGCCATCGAGGATAACAAGATGGGGTTTATTTCATATTGCATGAATTTATCTCTCTACATCATGTCATCTTGCTTAAGGCGTTACTCTGTTTTGAACTTAATACTCTAGATGCATGCTGGATAGCGGTCGATGAGTGGAGTAATAGTAGTAGATGCAGAATCGTTTCGATCTACTTGTCACGGACGTGATGCCTATATACATGATCATGCCTAGATATTCTCATAACTATGCTCAATTCTGTCAATTGCTCAACAGTAATTTGTTCACCCACCGTAGAATACTTATCCTCTTGAGAGAAGCCACTAGTAAAACCTATGGCCCCCGGGTCTATTCTCATCATATCAATCTCCATCACTTTAATCTTGTTTTGCTTTTTTACTTTGCCTTTACTTTTTACTTTGCATCTATATACCAAAAATACCAAAAAATATTATATCTATCAGATCTCACTCTCGTAAGTGAGAGTGAAGGGCTTGACAACCCCTAATCGCATTGGTTGCGAGTAGCTATCGCTTTGTGCTGGTACAAGGGACTTGAGCGTGGGCTCCTACTGGATTGATACCTTGGTTCTGAAGAACTGAGGGAAATACTTACGCTACTCTGCTGCATCATCCCTTCCTCTTCGGGGAAAACCAACGCAAGCTCAAGATGTAGCAAGAAGGATTTCTGGCGTCGTTGCCAGGGAGGTTCACGCAAGTCATGATTTGACTCCCGACAACGAAGGATTTCTGGCGCCGTTGCCGGGGAGTCTACGCAAAAAATCAACATACCAAGTACCCATCACAATCCCTATCTCTCGCATTACATTATTTGCCATTTGCCTCTCGTTTTCCTCTCCCCCCAATTCACCCTTGCCGTTTTATTCGCCCTCTCTCTCCCTATCCTCCCTCTCTATTTGCCTCTTTTTGCCCGTTTGCTTTTGTTTTCTCGTGTGTTAGATTGTTTGTTTGTCGCGATGGCTCAACCAAGATTTGGTGATCTTCACCTTAAAAGGTTTGAGGAGATCGAAACCAACGTCAGGAAGTTCACGGTTTTGCAATTTGACCATAATAATTTCTTTAGAAATGAGCTTAAGGAACAAAAAAGTTTTATGAGTTATATGAATAAAGAGCTAGATGATTCGTCTAAAGACTTTGATGGTATAAGATCCCAAATTGCTCGTTTAGAAAAGATGACTGCTGAAATTTCAGATATGCAAGCCACCTTAGTTAATAAGATGGCTGCTAAACCGGATACCTATGAAAATCAAGATGAAGATCTAAAAGTTATTGATGTGTCCCCTATTAAATCTTTATTTTGCAATATGAATCTTGATGAAACTGAATATGATTTTCCTTTACCTAGAAGGCGTTCTAAAAATTCGGAGTATTTAGATCTTAATGATGAAATTGATGAAAGTGGGATTGAAAGAAATAAAAATCTAGATGTTGCTAAACCCACTATATTGGATTTCAAGGAATTTAATTATGGAAGTTGCTCTTTAATTGATTGCATTTCCTTATTGCAATCTGTGCTAAATTCTCCACATGCTTATTGTCAAAATAAAGCCTTCACCGAACATATTGTTGATGCCTTGATGCAATCTTATGAAGAAAAACTTGAGTTGAAAGTTTCTATCCCTAGAAAACTCTATGATGAGTGGGAACCAACTATTAAAATTAAAATTAAAGATCATGAGTTTTATGCTTTGTGTGATTTGGGTGCTAGTGTCTCTACTATTCCCAAGACTTTGTGTGATTTACTAGATTTCCGTAATTTTGATGATTGCTCTCTAAACTTGCATCTTGCGGATTCCACTATTAAGAAACCTATGGGAAGGATTAATGATGTTCTTATTGTTGCAAATAGGAATTATGTGCCCATAGATTTCATTGTTCTTGATATAGATTGCAATCCTTCTTGCCCTATTATTCTTGGTAGACCTTTCCTTAGAACGGTTGGTGCGATTATTGATATGAAGGAAGGGAATATTAGATTTCAATTTCCATTAAAAAAGGTCATGGAACACTTTCCAAGAAATAAAGTAAAATTACCATATGAAACTATCATGAGAGCCACTTATGGATTGCCTACCAAAGATGGCAATACCTAGATCTATCCTCGCTTTTATGCCTAGCTAGGGGCGTTAAACGATAGCGCTTGTTGGGAGGCAACCCAATTTTATTTTTATTCCTTGCCTTTTGCTCCTGTTTAGTAATATATGAATTATTTATCCTCTGTTTTGGTTGTGTTTTTTGTGTTTAATTAGTGTTTGTGCCAAGTAGAACCGTTGGGAAGACTTGGGGAAAGTCTTGTTGAACTTGCTGTAAAAAACAAAAACTTCAGCGCTCACGAGAACTGCTGTCATGTTTATTTGAAGAGTGATATTTAGTTAATTATTTTTGCAGATGATTAATAGATAAATTCCTCACGTCCAGCAATTTATTTTAGAATTTTTTGGGTTCCAGATTTTGCGCTAGCTACAGATTACTACAGACTGTTCTGTTTTTGACAGATTCTGTTTTTCGTGTGTTGTTTGCTTATTTTGATGAATCTATGGCTAGTAAAATAGTTTATAATCCATAGAGAAGTTGGAATACAGTAGGTTTAACACAAATATAAATAAAGAATTAGTTCATTACAGTACCTTGAAGTGGTATTTTGTTTTCTTTCGCTAACGGAGCTCACAAGTTTTCTATTTTGAGTTTTGTGTTGTGAAGTTTTCATGTTTTGGGTGAATTATTTTGATGGATCATGGAACAAGGAGTGGCAAGAGCCTAATCTTGGGGATGCCCATGGCACCCCCAAGATAATCCAAGGACACCAAAAAGTCAAAGCTTGGGGATGCCCCGGAAGGCATCCCCCCTTTCGTCCACTTCCATCGGTAATTTACTTGGAGCTATATTTTTATTCACCAACATGATATGTGTTTTGCTTGGAGCGTCTTGTATTATTTGTGTCTTTGTGTCTTAGTAGACCACAATCATCCTTGCTATACACACCTTTTGAGAGAGCCATACATGAATTAAAATTTGATAGAATACTCTATGTGCTTCACTTATATCTTTTGAGCTAAGTAGTTTTGCCCTATGTGCTTCACTTATATTTTTTGAGCTAAGTAATTTCGCTCTATGTGCTTCACTTCTAACTTTTGAGCGTTATAATTTTGCTCTATGTGCTTCACTTAGATCTTTTAGAGCACGGTGGTGGATTCGTTTTAAAGAAACTATTGATCTCTCATGATTCACTTAAATTATTTTGAGAGTCTCTTAATAGCATGGTAATTTGCTTAATAATAATATGCTTGGTATTCAAAATTTGTGAAACTTCCTTTTGAGTGTGTTGAATACTAAGAAAAGATTGAAGCATGATAATTGTTTTGAGATATGGAGGTGATAATATTAGAGTCATGCTAGTTGAGTAGTTGTGAATTTTAGAAATACTTGTGTTTAAGTTTGTGATTCCCGTAGCATGCACGTATGGTGAACCATTATGTGACGAAGTCGGAGCATGATTTATTTATTGATTGTCTTCCTTATGAGTGGCAGTCGGGGACGAGCGATGGTCTTTTCCTACCAATCTATCCCCCTAGGAGCATGCACATAATACTTTGCTTTGATAACTTCTAGATTTTTGCAATAAGTATATGTGTTATACGCACTCTCACCCTTCCACCTTTGCTAGCCTCTCTAATACGGCGCACCTTTCGCCGGTATCATACACCTACCATATACCTTCCTCAAAACAGCCACCATACCTATCTAGTATGGCATTTCCATAGCCATTCCGAGATATATTGCCATGCAACTTTCCACCATCTAGTTCATCATGACACATTCATCATTGTCATATTGCTTAGCATGATCATGTAGTTGACATAGTATTTGTGGCAAAGCCGCCGTTCATAATTTCTTCATACTTGTCACTCTTGATTCATTGCATATCCTGGTACACCGCCAGAGGCATTCATATAGAGTCATACTTTGTTTTAGAATCGAGTTGTAATCATTGAGTTGTAAATAAATAAAAGTGTGATGATCATCATTCAATAGAGCATTGTCCCAAAAAAAAGAGAGAAAGGCCATAGAAAAAAAGAAGGCCCCAAAAAAAGAAAATAAATAAAAAGGGGCAATGCTACTATCCTTTTTCCACACTTGTGCTTCAAAGTAGCACCATGATATAGCGAGTCTCATATATTGTGCTTCAAAGTAGCACCATGATCTTCATAGTAGAGAGTCTCTCATGTTATCACTTTCATATACTAGTGGGGATTTTACATTATAGAACTTGACTTGTATATTCCAATAATGGGCTTCCTCAAATTGCCCTAGGTCTTCGTGAGCAAGCAAGTTGGATGCACACCCACTAGTTTCTTTTGTTGAGCTTTCATACACTTATAGCTCTAGTGCATCCGTTGCATGGCAATCCCTACTCACTCACATTGATATCTATTGATGGGCATCTCCATAGCCCGTTGATTGGCCTAGTTGATGTGAGACTATCTTCCCCTCCTTTTTGTCTTCTCCACAACCACCATTCTATTCCACCTATAGTGCTATATCCATGGCTCACGCTCATGTATTGCGTGAAGATTGAAAAACTTTTGAAAAAGTTAGAGTATGAAACAATTGCTTGGCTTGTCACCGGGGTTGTGCATGATTTGAATACTTTGTGTGATGAAGATGGAGCATAGCCAGACTATATGATTTTGTAGGGATAACTTTCTTTGGCCATGTTATTTTGAGAAGACATAATTGCTTTGTTAGTATGCTTGAAGTATTATTATTTTTATGTCAATATAAACTTTTGTCTTGAATCTTTCTAATCTGAATATTCATACCACAATTAAGAAGATTTACATTGAAATTATGCCAAGTAGCACTCCACATCAAAAATTCTCTTTTTATGATTTACCTACTCGAGGACGAGCAGGAATTAGGCTTGGGGATGCCTGATACGTCTCCAATGTATCTATAATTTTTGATTGCTCCATGCTATATTATCTACTGTTTTGGACTACATTGGGCTTTATTTTCCACTTTTATATTATTTTTGGGACTAACCTATTAACCGGAGGCCCAGCCCAGAATTGCTGTTTTTTTTTTGCCTATTTCAGTGTTTCGAAGAAACGGAATATCAAACGGAGTCCAAACAGAATAAAATATTCGGGAACGTGATTTTCTCACCGAACGTGATCCAGGAGACTTGGACCCTCCTCCAAGGAACAAAAGAGGCAGTCACGAGGGTGGGGGCGCCCCCCTAGGGCGCGCCCCCTGCCTCGTGGGCCCCTCGTTGCTCCTCCGTCGTACTTCTTCCTCCTATATATACACACGTACCCCCAAACGATCAGGACAGGAGCCAAAAACCTAATTCCATCGCCGCAACTTTTTGTATCCATGAGATCCCATCTTGGGGCCTGTTCTGGAGCTCCGCCGGAAGAGGGCCGTCATCACAGAGGGCTTCTACATCATCCTAGCCCCTCCGATGAAGTGTGAGTAGTTTACCTCAGACCTTCGGGTCCATAGTTAGTAGCTAGATGGCTTCTTCTCTCTCTTTGAATCTCAATACAAAGTTCTCCCCCTCTCTTGTGGAGATATGTTCGATGTAATCTTATTTTTGTGGTGTGTTTGTTGAGACCGATGAATTGTGGGTTTATGATCAAGTCTATCTATGAATAATATCTGAATCTTCTCTAAATTCTTTTATGTATGATTGGTTATCTTTGCAAGTCTCTTCGAATTATCCGTTTGGTTTGGCCAACTAGATTGGTAGTTCTTGCCATGGGAGAAGTGCTTAGCTTTGGGTTCGATCTTGCGGTGTCCTTACCCAGTGACAGAAGGGGCAGCAAGGCACGTATTGTATCGTTGCCATCGAGGATAACAAGATGGGGTTTATTTCATATTGCATGAATTTATCTCTCTACATCATGTCATCTTGCTTAAGGCGTTACTCTATTTTTAACTTAATACTCTAGATGCATGCTGGATAGCGGTCGATGAATGGAGTAATAGTAGTAGATGTAGAATCGTTTCGATCTACTTGTCACGGACGTGATGCCTATATAGATGATCATGCCTAGATATTCTCATAACTATGCTCAATTCTGTCAATTGCTCAACAGTAATTTGTTCACTCACCATAGAATACTTATGCTCTTTAGAGAAGCCACTAGTGAAACCTATGGCCCCTGGGTCTATGCTCATCATATCAATCTCCATCACTTTAATCTTGCTTTGCTTTTTTACTTTGCTTTTACTTTTTTACTTTGCATCTTTATACCAAAAATACCAAAAAATATTATATCTATCAGATCTCACTCTCGTAAGTGACTGTGAAGGGCTTGACAACCCCTAATCGCGTTGGTTGCGAGTAGCTATCGCTTTGTGCAGGTACGAGGGACTTGAGCGTGGGCTCCTACTGGATTGATACCTTGGTTCTCAAAAATTGAGGGAAATACTTACGTTACTCTGCTGCATCATCCCTTCCTCTTCGGGGTAAACCAACGCAAGCTCAAGACGTAGCAAACACCAGTTCGGGCTCTTCTTGACCTAGGAGGTAAGTCGCACAGGAGCGCCAGAGTTGATGCGGCAGCCGCGGCCCAGGTGGCGCCGCGGGGTTCGGTGACGTAGAACCACTGTTTCTACCATTCCTTGACAGACTCCACGAATGTACCTTTTGGCCAAGGGACATTGGTGAGCTTGCTCACTATGGCGCCCCCGCACTCTGCGTGCTAACCATCCACCACCTTGGGCTTCATGTTAAAAGTTTTGAGCCATAGCCCGAAGTGGGGGTGGATGCGGAGGAAGGCCTCGCACACAACGATAAACACCGAGATATTGAGGAAGGAGTTCGGGGATAGATCGTGGAAGTCTATCCCATAATAGAACATTATCTCGCGGACGAAGGGGTGGAGTGGAAACCCTAGCCCACGGAGGAAATGGGGGAGGAACACTACCCTCTTGTCGTGCTTCGGCGTGGGAATGATTTGTCCTTGGGCTGGAAGACAGTGGGAGATTTCCTTCACCAGGTACCCAGCCGCCCGAAGCTCAGTGATGTCCTCCTCCTTGATGGAGGAGGCCATCCACTTGCCTTGACCTCCGGATCCGGACATGGTTGAGTGCTTTCTCAAGTGGGAAACAGATGAGAACTTGGGCGCCGGAGCTAAGACTTGAAAGGCAGGAGAAGAGAGAAGGCGTGGGAGAAGAAAGGGGAACCTTATCTCCTTATAAGGGCAGTGAATATTGAATGCCACCCCACTTGCCTCAAAATTCGCCTGCTCCCGAGGGCTATGTAAACGGCACGGCTGGGTTACCAACGCCCGTATTGATGAGAAACCTGTAGTAAGGGGACACGATCTCTGCTTCGACAAGACGTGCCAATACAAACCGTGCCTCGAAATATGGAGCGGTAGGCAAAAAACGGTTCGAAATTATGACGGGATGGATGTGATGTCATGTTGTAAAGGTTGTTAGTGGATTGGGCTCATGTATTATTATATTCTCTCTACGATTGTGCGTGGTGTGTGTTACAGGTCCGGACATGATCAATTCATCCGAAGACTATTATAGAATTCGGAAGGAGGAACCCGTCTTGCAATGCCGAAGACAGCACTACGCGCCAGATACCTTGTCATTGAAGCCAGGTTCAGGGGCTACTGAGGGAGTCCTGGATTAAGGGGTCCTCGGGCGTCCGGCCTGTTAGCCATGGGCCGGACTGATGGGCTATGAAGATACAAAGACGACTGCACCCGAGTCCGGATGGGACTCTCCTTGCATGGAAGGCAAGCTTGACGATCGGATATGTAGATTCCCCTCTTTGTAACCGACCTTGTGTAACCCTAGATCCTCCCGGTGTCTATATAAAATGGAGGACTTAGTCCGGATAGGACACTCATTATCATAGCCATATGAGCTAGACCTCTAGGGTTTAGCCATTACGATCTCGAGGTAGATCAACTCTTTTAACACTCATATTCATCAATATCATTCAAGCAGGACATAGGGTATTACCTCCATAGAGAGGGCCCGAACCTGGGTAAACATGGTGTCCCTTGTCTCCTGTTACCATCGATCTTAGACGCATAGTTCAGGACCCCCTACCCGAGATCCACTAGTTTTGACACCGACAATCATGTTTTCACCACAAGCATGTGCAAGCAAGATCAGAAGGTTCATAAACGAGCGGTGAGCACAGTTGAGCCGGCGGTCCCTTGATACTTACGATGGTCAGAGCAGCCAATTGTATGGAGCCGTGAGGATCACCCGCCTCGGGTTGACAATCCGGGTTAGCTGGCTTTGCTGGTAGCTCCTCAGGTTGGAGGTTACAAGTTCACTAATGTGCTTATGGACTGAGGCAGCGGTATTAATATCCTTTATTATGATACTTTTCGCCGGATGAATTTGACTGACAAAGATCTTAAGCCATCCTCTATAGTCTTTCACGGAGTGGTGCCTGGTAAGTCGACCTACCTACGGAGGTAGCTTTTGGCAATGAGTATGATTGCAAGGCCGAGACATTGAACTTTGAAGTGGTCAAGATCAAAAGCCCCTATCACGCTCTGTTTGGACGGCTGGCTTATGCCAAGTTTATGGCACGACCTTGTTATGTGTATCTGTAGCTCAAAATGTCGGGTTGCAAGGGTACCATCACAGTACATGGTGACAAGAAGATAGCCCTGGAATGTGAAGAAGGGTATGCTGCTTATGCTGAGTCAACATGTGCTATGAAGGAGCTTATGTTTTATAAAGACAATGTTGACCCGGTGGATATGACTCCGTTAAAGAAGCCAACCACAGAGCATGACCCTTTGTTGAAGATTAAATCGGCGGATGATACCAAGCACGTTGACTTTGTCCCTAGCAACTCATGTCAGTGGTTCACTATCAGTGCCAATATGGATCCAAAATAGGAAAGCACGCTCATCAAGTTCATCCATCAGAACCGGGACATCTTTGCATGGAAACCTTCAGACATGCCAGGTGTACGAGAGAACTCACTAAGCACACTCTCAATATTGATCCCAAGTTTAATCCGATCAAGCAATTCCTTTGTCGTTTTAATGAGGAGAGACGTAAGGCCAATGGAGAAGAGGTGGCCCGGCTCTTAGCAGCCAGGTTCTTTGTTGAAGTTTTTCACCCTGAGCAGTTGGCTAACCCGGTGCTAGTACTTAAGAAAAATGGCACTTGGCGTATGTGTGTGGATTACACAAACCTTAATAAGGCTTGCCCAACCGATCCTTCTGCTCCTCCCCGTATTGATCGGATAATCGATGCTACGGCGGGTTGTGAGCGTTTGAGCTTCTTGGATGCTTATTCTGGTTATCATCAGATCAAGATGGCGGTTAAAGACCAAGAGAAGACGACCTCTATCACGCCCTTTGGAGCTTTCTGCTATGTGTCTATGCCCTTCGGCTATTTCTAATTGAATAGAATGGATGCTTCACAGCGGTTCTGCGACAGGCAGGGCAGCCGGGTGAACATAGGCAGCTGTTCCTATAGAACACAAGTCTTTCTCTAAAGCACGACCTTTCGATTGGACTACGTCTGGTCTCTATCCTTTTTATTCCAAAAATGGGTCCTCGATCAAAATGATCTGGTGTCTATGTCCATGCCTGAGGTTGGTAAACCCTATATCTATTGCGGGGTGGTTTGAGGAAGGGACAGCTTGTAACCCACGACTTACGGGGATCGTTTGATCGATTTCCTTGATTTGATTGCTACTTAATGGGCGTGCGCTCAAAGGATACAAACAGGGATTCACAAACAAAAAGGGGAAGGGTTTCAGTAAACTACTTGCACCAGTTTGTTTTGGCCTAGGTGTAGCCATAAATTCTATTTAATCATTGGTGTTGACTTTGTATACTCGACCTCCCCCTACATATTTAATTTCCTCTCCAATACAAAAACTAGCAAGACCCACTCCATTGGTAATTCCATCAATAACACCCTTATCAAAAAACTCCGTGAGTTCGGTTAACCCTCTTATACCGAGGGTAAAGACCCTAGTATAGAAAATATCTATATAACCATGATTATATGACCAACTGTATATATTTTTTACTTGATCCGGTCCTCTCGTACTAGGGAAAGGTCCTCTCAATGCTCTAACGCCCACACCGGATATGGACTGAACTGTCTCACGACGTTCTGAACCCAGCTCACGTACCGCATTAATGGGTGAACAGCCCAACCCAGACTTGAACCGCTGACATCCGCCACAGGGTAAACCACCGCCTCTCAGGCCTCCCAAGAGTGCCTAGGCGACTTATCAGCATTGTGTCCAGAACTGTCTCCATAATTAGATTGGACATAATGTTCATGCTTATGTGGATGATATTGTTGTGAAATCTAGAAAGAAGGAGACTCTGTTGGATGATATGAAAGAGATCTTTGATAATCTTCGGGTCTACGAGATGATGCTTAACCCAGACAAATGTGTTTTTGGTGTGCCTGCAGGCAAGCTCTTGGGTTTTTTTGGTTTTTGAGAGAGGCATCGAAGCTAACGCAGAGAAAATCAAGGCTATCACTTCATTGGCTAAGCCGGTGTGCATGAATGATGTCCGGCGTTTGGCTGGTCGTATTGCAGCTTTAAGTCGGTTTATAAGCCGTCTGGAAGAGAAGTCTATCGGCGTTCTGGGAACGGGGGTCCCCAGACTTACCTGCATGCGGCCTGCGGCGTGGCTCAAGTGGGGGCCCAGCGCGGTCCATCTTCATCAGCTCAAGCTCAAGACCCTCACGAGGGGCCAAGCCTCGCGGGGCGGATGACCGAAAGCTTCCTCAAAGGCAGCCTCATCAGGAAGGCTCACGAGGAGGCGGAGAGATCAAGGCAGGGGTACCTCACGAGGAGCCCGTGACGCAAGCCATGTCGATCGAGACCAGGCGGGCGCCAGCCTGCGCAGTGTCCTTATGTCCCCTTTGGTGCAAAGGGGCAAGCGCAGGCGAAGGCATCAGGCAAAGGTTACCATTCCGGTGCAACAAGACCAAGACCAGCAGAGCGGCAGGACGGAGATCACCATGGAGCCCAAGATGGCGTCATCACCAGTACTTTTGGCAGCCGAAGACCACCTTTGGTCAGGATAACTTGTACTAGATGTTCCCCTTCAAAATGGCCAATTGTTGGCGCCCTTCCCGCTCATTATTTGGGGAGAGGCCCAGGGCCTCTATAAGTAGAACTAGCCACACAGAGTAGAGGGACATCTAGAGATCTGGGAGAACCCTAGAAAAGAGAGAGAGAGAGAGGCGACTAAACTCACCCTAGTAGTTCATCGCACCAACTCAAGAACACCTCTCGCGAGGCTGTTCTTCCCTTGTACTGTTCATCATCAGCCCTTGAGGCAATCCACCATACCACACACTGGAGTAGGGTATTACACCACAACGGTGGACCGAACCAGTATAAACCTTGTGTCCCTAGTGTTGTTCGTTGTTTCCAGTTTAGATCATGCGAGGAGATTGGACGTAGATCGGTAGGGGAGAGATCTCCGCGCGCACCCCAATGTTCGAACCTCAAGGGCCTGCCGGAACCCGAAATCTGACATTTGGCGCGCCAGGTAGGGGTGCGCCGGAATCCTTCCTCCTCCGCATCACGTTCCGTCGCCTCGCCATTCAGATGTCAAGCGACCCGGCTGCCGACGCCGACCGCTGGGCAGCATGGCCCGCCCACGCCGTGTCACCGGCCCAGGGCGATGTCAACCTTGCGCCTCAGGCAGCCTGCGCTCCGCAGGGCGCTGCGGGGCGCGGGCGACGCGGCCAGACGCCGCCTTCCCTGACACCACGTCAGGTGCGGGCCGCAGCAAGGGCCTCAAACCACACCGCGGCCACAGCGTCGTACACCCAACGGGAGAAAGAAAACTCCAGGGCCGCGCTCACGGTGGCCCGAGAGCTGCTACGGTGTCGGCTGCTGGAGGGCGGCTGCGACGTATTGCTGGAGCGAGTCGCTGAGCTCCTGGCCGCCGCCGCCTCAGGGACACCTCTTTTCTGTGTCCAGCTGCCACCCCAGACCCAAGGCGGGCCGTATGGCGGCGGCGTGCGCACGCACGCAACTTCCGGTGGACTCCAGGGCCCATTCAGCGTCAACACCCTCGTCGGCACTGGGCGACAAGTCGCGCTGGCCTCTTCTCAGGCCAGCGAAGGGGTGCTCACTATGGCCTTCGGTTTCGGCGGACCGCCGCGCCATCACCCCCAAGACGGCGCTCCAAGCCAGGCTGCGTGGCATGCGGGGCGCTACAGCGAGGCACACGGGGCGGTGGCCCCAGAAGCTTACGTGCCCCGCATGGTGGATCAGGGGTGCGCACTGGAAGAAGATCATGGCTCATTCCTCGGGCCAGGCTGGGGCGAGGAGATGCCAGGAGCTGAGCTCTTTCAGGAACCACAAGAGAGCCTCGACGGCCGCACCTGCGATGGCAATTATCGGGTACCACTCATCCCTCAGGAGCAAGCTTATGCTAACCATGGGTCGCAGGAGATACAGGTCGCCGCAGCAGGTGGCTGCCCCAATTCTGCCACCTCATACCCCTCAGGAGGAGGGCGCAGGGGGGTACAGGAGAGGGGCCGAGATTCGGGTTCGTCACCGCGGCGGTTGGAGCAAGGCGTTCTCAGGATGTAGGCCCCCTGTCGGGGAGGTGCCCCAAGGCCTGCCCCCGGCAGGGGACCCATGGTCGTCGGGGGAACCGCTGGCGACCACTCTGCCCCATTGGCGTCGTCCTGGTTTCCGGTCACCGTCGATGGCGGCAGAGTGAGGTGCAAGGCGGGGCCCTCGTCTGGTGATATGAAGCAAGGCCGGTACCTATGAAGAAGGCCCAGTGCCTGTGAAGCTCGCCGCCCGTGACACTCTCACGTAATAATGAGTGGGGCTGTACACACCCCGGAGTCTCCGGAGAGCCGCCCTCGGGCCTCGGGGGCTCCCACCCACGCCTAGTGGCAGCACTTAGCTCCGCGCTGGTGAGAAGACGTCGAAGGCTAGACTAGGTGCCGGACGCGGCCTTTTGCTTTTGCCTTTCCTTGTTGAGAAGTTCTTCGATTTGGATTTAAGTTGGACTTGAGCTCGATGCTTGCGTGTGTTTGGGGGAAGGGGTGTTTAGTCTCGTTCGAGCAATCTCTCGCGTTCTGGTTTTGGCTTTGCATCCAAAGTCAGCATCCGCTGCCCCCCCTCGCAAGCCCCTCGCCAGCCGGGATGGGCCAGGCATGTTTACAACCAGGACCACTGTCACCGCACCCTTTCTGGAGGTTTTTGTCATGGAATCTACAAGTTAATCAGAAGACACCCGAGGTGCAGCGGCCCCCGCAGGCCCGCTCGGGACTCGTCGGGGTCGGAAGGTACACAAGTCAGCTGAGCCATCACCGGGCCAGTGGCTAAGTTCACACGCAACATTATGCTTACCAGGGTACTAATTGCAAACATTTACATGTGGGGCTTCCCGTCCCAAAATGCTCTTACATCCTTCAGGGCCAAGCCCGAACCTTCTTCATGCAGGTTAAACAGCAGTGACATGCGGTCAGTCGGACATATCACTCATCACGTCTTCTTGGGCATCCTCGGAGGCATCACTGGCGTCGTCGACATTCCGCCGTCGCCGCCAGCATCTCCATCAGCGCCAGGCCCGTCCAAAACACCGCCTTCATTGGCGCCCACAACCACACCGTCGTCATCAGACGCAAAGGCCCTGACGAGGGCGTCCACGTTGTCCTCCACCCACCGCGCCAGGTCGCCCCGAACAACAATGGGCACGGGTGTGATGGTAGCGTCGAAGTCGAAGTGGGGGGCCCTGTCCTGCAGATGGCTGAAGACGCCGGAGAAGGCACGCCCGAGCAAGGCTCGACTCCTCTCTTCAACAAGCCAACGGGACCTCTCGGATCGGTTCTCCAGAAGCGTCACCACATCGGTGAAAAATTGGAGGTTGTCGGCGTAGTTGACCTCATGCGGCTCCTTAGAGGCAGCCTCGCAGATATAGCCCAAAGCTGTGTTGGCCCTCTCTCTGAGCGTTTGAAGCATGGGGGCATGCACATGCTCCAGAACCCGCCACCGACAGATCTCGTCCTCATTTTGCTGCGCCACGGCCTCGACGTCATCAACCCTCTGTTGGAAGAAGCTGCTTGGCCCGGGAAGAGGATAGCTCCGCCTGCGCCACGCTGAGGGCGGCTGCGGAGGAGTCCGCACGCCGCGTCACTTCAGTCAGTTTGGCCCAGAGGGTTGCGGTCCTACCCTCAGGCTCGTCCTTGATCAGCCCCAACCTCATCTCATATTCACGCTCGAAGGCCGAGCGAGCTTCCCCCATGCGGCGATCGACTTCTTCCTGGGCCGGGGCTTCACGCGCGGCAGCGTCATCCTACGCCCGGGCCACCAGGCGCTCCCTCGTCTCCAACCGCTCAAGGTCAAGGTTACGCTCGGCGGCCTTCAGCATCAGCGCCTCCTCGCGCTTCAGAAGCTCCGCCCGGTCAACAAAGGCCACCCCCATTGACTCAAGGGCCGCCTGGCCCAGTTCCACTTGCTGCTCCAGGGAGTTACTCCAGTCTTGGAGCTCCTGTGCGCGCTCCTCCGCATCTTTGCGCCGTCGGTCTGCCTCCCGAGCCTCATCAACGGCCTGGGAGCAGGCCTCCTACGAAGCTGCCAGCGGCGCTTCAGCCTTCGCATTTTCGAGATCACGTTGGTGACGCGCGAGGGCGATGACTACCTTTAGTTTGCGCCTCTCCTCAGCTAGGCGCAAGCCTTCGGCCTCGAGGCGCGCATCCTCGTCAGCAAGCTCTGCCCCGATCCGGCTCACTGCATCCGCCGCCCTCCGGAGGAACTCTTCGCGAAGGGCGCGTCGCTCCCGGACGCGCCTGAGCACGTCATCCACATCACCCTCTTCCATCGGAGCATGCGGAGGGCCCCGAGGCGGCAAGCCCCCTCCCGGTGCAGAGCTGGGGGCTGGCGCCCTAGCCATCGCCGAACGGACCTCTTCGGGAATCCGGCGTGTCATCGGTCCACCCACGGAGGACGAGCCAAAGACAGACTTCAGCCACTTGCCATCTATGATCGGAGGAGGAACGCGGGGCAGGCCGGGTGTGCCCCAGGAGGACTCATGAAGAAAGGGTAGCGGGAGCGCAGGCTCAAGGTGCGCTATGTAACGGACTACTCCATCAACTGGTCTGGCAGCAGGGGTGCCACTTGAGCTCGGCGAGCCCAGGGCCAGCAGAGAAGGCGAAGCTTGGGGGATGGCTCCCGGGCTGGCTCAGCGGGTTCCGCAGGGCAGGGCCTGAAAGGGACACAATCAGTCGCAGGGATAGCAAAGTAAATGAGTAAGGAAAGAAGAAGACTTACTCGTCCATGGCAAAGTACTTCTTGGGCTTCAACAAGCGGCAAGGGCGGTCGTTGCCACCCAAGGCCTCCTTCCTCTTGCGGAGGGCCTCGAAGTCTATGCGGAACTGACCTAAGCGCCTGGCGCAGGGGTCGGCCCCTGGTGTGGAAGAAGCGTCAAGATGATCAGCGCTGAAGGAGTCAGCCTGGGGGGCGCCGTCAGGCGTCGCCTCGCGAGGAATGGCTGGGGGCTCGGGAGCTGCGGCCTCAGGAACCATAGGCCGCAACTCCGCACCTGCCGCCGCTCTAGGGCGGGCCTCGGGAGACGCCGCCTTCGAGGCTTCTTGCGGCATCAACACCTCGACATCGGGCGCCTCAACTCTCGTCGGTTCTCGTCTCCCTACCCTGTCGCTCGAGGAAGGACCGATGTGGGCGGCAGGAGAAGCAACCACGATGGCTGGGTTCTCGCAGGGCCCCGTGAGGCCAGCCGGGCGTAGTCCCCACTCGTCAAAGCTGGGCATCTACCTCACAAAATCAGCCCTGCTGGAGCAAAGATACAAGAGGACACCATTACTCCGAAGGCTGCCTGGGGAAGGATCGCCGGTCAAGACCCTGAGCACCGTCTGCAGTGCTTCAGGCGCCAAGTCCTCCTCCTGAAGCCGCATGCGGTCTCTGTGCCCCACGAAGTACCACATCCGGCGAGAGTGGCGCTGGAGAGGAGCAATGCAGCATTGGAGGAACTCCTTCACCACCTTGGGTGCTGTCACATTGAGCGCCCTCAAAGTCTTGAAGCGGCGCCAGACGAAGGCGAGCCGGGGGCTCGCGAGCACCTCATGACCCCAGCCCGCATGGGGAACAGCAGGTGAGGTCGGGTGCGAGAGCAGAGGATTGGGCAATCCGACATCCACGTACAGCCACCGCTCTCTGAACCCGGCCTCAGGAGAAGGAAGGCTGAAGTCGATCCCTGAAGCGGCCGTCTCTGGCACGGTGAAGAAGCTCATGCACGCTGAGCACTGAGTGGGGTTGCTCAGGCGCAAGGAAAAGAAGTGGCGCAGCAGGGCAACGGAGGGAGGAATGGCTATCATCGCCTCGCAAACAAAAGCAAAGACAGCCAGAAGAGTAATGGACTCCGGCCCGAGGTGCATCATGCGGATCTGATAATGGGAGAGCACCGCGTTGAAGAAGGCAGAAAAGGGGGGAACCAGACCCGCCCATAGGGCATCGGCGAAGAATCGGACCTCTGTGACGATCCTATCAAGGGAGGCATGGGACGCAGGCCAGGCCATGGTCCTGCCGCACTCGTTGAAGATAGTTGCAAGGGCGGAGCGGACCTTGTCCAAAGCTTCTGGATTGAGTATGATCGACCGGGCGACGGCGGGGGTCACCGCCGGAGGTGTGCGGGGCGAAGGCGCGGGCTTCTTTCCCCTTCCTTTCTTCGTTGGCGCCATGGCAGTGAAGAGGAGGAAGAACTCGAGCCGAATTGGCGGCGGAGGCTGGAGCTCAAAGAAGAAGGAAAGGTAGGAGGCGGGCGAGCAGCAGAAAGGAGGAACAACTGTGTGCAACTACGGGTCCGCATAGCCGGGCACATAACAAGGCGTCCTGGGGAAGCGCAGACGCCCACATCCAGTCAATCACCACGCGGCGCCTGAGGCATCAGGCTTTTTGGGCCCGCGGCGCTTCGTGCTTGCCCCTTCACTTCCCTGCTAGGCCAAGCCCGGGCACGCCTTGGGCCCGGGGGCTACTGTCAGTGTTCTGGCAACGGGGGTCCCCAGACTTGCCTGCCTGCGGCCTGCGGTGTGGCTCAAGTGGGGGCCCAGCGCGACCCATCTTCATCAGCTCAAGCTCAAGACCCTCGCGAGGGGCCAAGCCTCGCGGGGCGGACAACCGGAAGCTTCCTCAGAGGCAGCCTCATCAGGCAGGCTCACGAGTAGGCAGAGAGATCAAGGCAGGGGTACCTCGCGAGGAGCCCGTGACGCAAGCCATGACGATCGAGACCAGGTGGGCGCCAGGCGGGCGCCGGCCTGCGTAGTGTCGTTGTTTCCCCTTTGGTGCAAAGGGGCAAGCGCAGGCCAAGGCATCGGGCAAAGGTTACCATTCCGGTGCAACAAGACCAAGACCAGTAGAGCGGCAGGATGGAGATCACCATGGAGCCCAAGACGACGTCATCACCTGTACTTTTGGCAGCCGAAGACCACCTTTGGTCAGGATAACTTGTACTAGATGTTCCCCTTCAAAATGGCCAATTGTTGGCGCCCTTCCCGCTCATTATTTGGGAGAGGCCCAGGGCCTCTATAAGTAGAACTGGCCACACAGAGTAGAAGGACATCTAGAGATCTGGGAGAACCCTAGAAAGAGAGAGGGAGAGAGATGCGACTGAACTCACCCTAGCAGTTCATCGCACCAGCTCAAGAACACCTCTCGCGAGGCTGTTCTTCCCTTGTACTGTTCATCATCAGCCCCTGAGGCAATCCACCATACCACACACTGGAGTAGGGTATTACACCACAACAGTGGCCCGAACCAGTATAAACCTTGTGTCCCTTGTGTTGTTCGTTGTTTCCAGTTTAGATCACGCGAGGAGATTGGACGTAGATCGGTAGGGGAGAGATCTCCGCACGCACCCCAGTGTTCGAACCTCAAGGGTCTGCCAGAACCCGAAATCCGACAAAGTCTATTCCTCTATACCAGATGATGAAGAAAACAGATCATTTTGTTTGGAGTGACGGTGCTAATGAGGCGTTTGAAGCGCTTAAGAAGTAGCTGGCTGAGCCGCCAGTTCTTGCAGCTCCTATTGAGAAGGAAGCTTTGCTCTTATATGTGGCTGCTAATAGCAGAGCTGTCAGTGTGGCGGTTGTAGTGGAAAGAAAAGAGTCGGGTAAGGAATATCCAGTCCAAAGGTCGGCTTATTATGTCAATGAAGTCTTAATTGTGTCTAAACAGAAATACCCACATTGGCAAAAGCTAGTATATGGGGTGTTTATGGCAAGTCGGAAGTTGAAGCATTATTTTGTTGGTCATCTTATCACTGTGGTCAGCTCTGCTCCCTTAGGAGATATTATTCAAAATAGAGAAGCCACAGGCCGAGTGGCCAAGTGGGCCATTGAGCTTGGACCCCATGGTTTGAAATATATGTCGAGGATAGCTATCAAGTCTCAAGCTCTTGTGGATTTTCATTAAAGACTTGTTCACCAGGTTTACCTTTTTCTTGAGTAACCTTCTTAAATTCTTCCACGCCTTTAATATGATAAATGTTTCCAGTATGCTTCATTGGTTTTGTCGTGGATTTAACACGACAGATGCCCTAGTGAAAGGAATTAGGTGTGGAGCCATCACACAAGGTTAGCTTGAAGGGGTTGAACGGGACAAAGGACACAAAGAGTTTACCCAGGTTCGGCCCCTCGTATCGAGGTAAAATCCTATGTCCTATTTCTAGTAGTATTTCTTGGGATTCGATTACAAGGGAGCGAATACGCTTGACCTAGTTCTCGATTGCTTTTTTCTTGAGTTAACCCACTGTCGAGTCTCACCTTTATATACATAGGTCGAGACCCAGAGGATTACAGAGTCCCGGTCAACTCATACAACGTGACCGGCTCGGTTTCTAACTAATAATGCCATATAGAACAAGTCTTGCTACGACGGTTCACAGGCTCCGGTCTTGGGCCTTCACCATGCTGCTACCTCTTGAGCATTGCGTTGGTTTTCCCTTGAAGAGGAAAGGGTGATGCAACAAAGTAGCGTAAGTATTTCCCTCAGTTTTTGAGAACCAAGGTATCAATCTAGTAGGAGGCCACGCACGAGTCCCTCGCACCTACACAAAAAAAATCCTCGCAACCAACGCAATAAAGGGGTTGTCAATCCCTTCACGGTCACTTATGAAAGTAAGATCTGATAGATATGATAAGATATATTGAGGGAGTCCTGGATTAGGGGGTCTCCGGACAGCCGGACTATATCCTTTGGCCGGACTATATCCTTTGGCCGGACTGTTGTACTATGAAGATACAAGATGGAAGACTTCGTCTCGTGTCCGGATGGGACTTTCCTTAGAGTGGAAGGCAAGCTAGGCAATACGGATATGTAGATCTCCTCCCTTGTAACCGAGTCTGTGTAACCCTAGCCCCCTCCGGTGTCTATATAAAACGGAGGGTTTAGTCCGTAGGACAACATACAATCATACCATAGGCTAGCTTCTAGGGTTTAGCCTCTACGATCTCGTGCTAGATCAAATCTTGTAATACTCATATCATCAAGAACAATCAAGCAGGACATAGGGTATTACCTCCATCAAGAGGGCCCGAACCTGGGTAAACATCGTGTCCCCCGCCTCCTGTTACCATCTGCCTTAGACGCACAGTTCGGGACCCCCTACCCGAGATCTGCCGGTTTTGACACAGACATTGGTGCTTTCATTGAGAGTTCCACTGTGTCGTCACCATAAGGCTTGATGGCTCTTTCGATCATCGGCAGCGATGCGGTCCAGGGTGAGGTTTTCCTCCCCGGACAGATCTTTGTATTCGGCGGCTTCGCACTGCGGGCCAATTCGCTTGGCCATCTGGAGCAGATCGAGAGCTACGCCCCTGGCCATCAGGTCCGATTCAGAAACTTAAACTACACTGCCGACATCCGTGAAGACTTGATCTTCGACGGATTCGAGCCTGTGTCAGGTGCGCCGCACAGTCACGACGAGCACGACATAACTCTGCCGTCGGACAGTGTTCGGGAGATCGCATCTGCAACTACTCTGGCTTTCAATCCGGAGAAAATCACACCATCCAAGGATGGAGGGATATACCCCGCAATGGAGGCCGCACTCTCAGTGGCGATGGAGCCGGATACTGACTTCACCCCTTACAAGAGTCGTGTCGCCGAACCACTGGATTCGTCTCCGGCCACGGACTCTGATTCGCCTGCATCTGTGCCTATCGAATCCGATTGGGCGCCGATCATGGAGTTCACCTCCACGGATATCTTTCAGCACTTGCCTTTCGGCGATGTGCTAAATTCATTAAGGTCTCTCTCCTTGTCAGGAGAACCTTGGCCGAACTATGTCCGGCTAGAATGGGATGCAGACGACGAAGAAATTCGCTGCCCACCCACCACCCACTTAGTAGCCACTATCGAAAACTTAACCCACATGCTCAACTTCGACTCCGAAGACATCGACGGCATGGACGAAGATGCAGGAGACAAACAGAAACCAGTGCCCTCAGGGTGCCGGATAGCCACTTCATCACATGACATATACATGGTGGATACACCCAAAGAAAGCAATGGCGAAGAGACAGTGGAGGATGGCCCCTCCAAGAAGCAACCCAAGCACCGACGTCAGCGGCGCCACTCTAAGTCCCACCATAGCAAAAACAGCGATAACAGCGCAAGAGAAAATAACAATCCAGTCGACTCCAGAGGAAACGACGACCACATTGCCCCGGCAGCAGAGCACGATGAAACTGCAAGCGGCAAACATAGTACGGATCCAACGTCCGAACACGGCGACACCGAGGATAAACCTCATCAAACCCCCTCTGGGAGGAAAACAATCCGGACGAAGATGCACACATCATCCCGGAAACGCACTTGGAGCAAGAGAACCTCCGTAGAAGGATTATTGCCACAGCGAGGAGTCTGAAGAAGTAGAAGCAAAGGCTTAGGGCCGCACAAAATCCGCTCAATGGCAGGTGGAACAAAGTGCTCGACAATGAAGTAAAGTATGGTGGAAGTTACCGCACAAAGAGCTATCCAAAGCGCAAGCTATAACCTGAATTCGACGATGAGGCCTTAGGGCCCACGCGGCCAATAAATGAAACAGCCAACCGGCTAGATCCACCACCTTGTGACCGCGATAGAGCGGCTAATAAAGTCGCACATAAGTCAACACACGATCTACGTGAGGACTTGCGCCAAAAATCCGGTACGACCAGATCCATCTATGGATCTAGGAAGCATGCTCCGGCACAAAATCAAAACCGAATACTACAACCGTACGAACGCCATGGCACATCCCAATACAGGGGTGCCGCACACCCCCTATGTTTCACCGATGAGGTGCTGGACCACGAATTCCCAGAAGGATTCAAACCAGTGAACATAGAGGTGTACGATGGGACCACAGACCCTGGGGTCTGGATTGAGGACTTTATCCTCCATATCCATATGGCTCGCGGAGACAATCTCCATGGCATTAAATACTTGCCCATCAAGCTTAAAGGACCAGCTCGGCACTGGCTGACAAGCCTCCCTGAAAACTCAATTGGAAGTTGGGAGGATCTCGAGGACGCTTTTCGGGCTAATTTTCAAGGGACCTACGTCCGACCTCCGGATGCAGATGATTTAAGTCATATAATTCAACAGTCCAGAGAGTCCACCCGAAAGCTTTGGAACAGGTTTCTCACCAAGAAGAACCAAATCGTCGACTGTCCGGACGCCGAAGCCTTAGCAGCTTTCAAACACAGCGTCCGAGATGAATGGCTCGCCAGACACCTCGGCCAAGAAAAAGTGAGAACAATGGCAGCCCTAACAAGCCTCATGACCTGCTTTTGCGCGGGCGAAAACAGCTGGTTAGCCCACATTAGCACCAGCGACCCATGCACATCCGAAGTCAGGGATGGCAATGGAAAACCATGACGCAATAAAAACAAGCATGGAAATAAAGAAGATAGCCCAGATAATACGGCGGTAAACGCCGGATTCAGGGGCTCTCGACCAGGTCAGTGGAAAAAGCCTTTCAAAGGCAGCAGAGACGGACCGTCTGGCCTAAATAAGATTCTTGACAAACTATGTCAGATTCATGGCACCCCCGATAAACATGCAAACCACACCCACAGAGAATGCTGGGTCTTCAAGTAGGCCGGTAAGCTAAACGCCGAACACAAAGGGGAGGAGACACCAAGTGAAGACGAGGAAGAACCTCGCCAGCAAAGTACTGGAGGATAGAAAAAATTCCCACCAGAGGTTAAAACAGTAAACATGGTCCATGTGACAAAGAGGAGAAGCAAACATGCACTCCGAGACACACGCGCCATAGAGCCCGTCACCCCTAGGTTCAACCCCTGGTTGGCCTGCCCGATCGCTTTTGACTGCGGGGATGACGCGACAAGCATCCGACACGAAGGATTGGCTGCCTTGGTGTTAGACCCAATAATAAATGGATACCATCTCACACAAGTCCTCATGGACGGCGGCAGTGGTCTAAATCTGATATATCAGGACACAGTCCACAAAATGGGGATAGATCCGACACAAATAAGCCACAGTAATACTACCTTCAAGGGAGTAATACCAGGCCAAGAGGCCCGCTGTACAGGCTCTCTATTGCTAGAGGTTGTATTCGGTTCTCCTGATAACTTCTAAAGCGAAAGGTTAACTTTCTATATCGCTCCATTCCAAAGTGGCTATCAAGCAGTACTCAGAAGAATGGCTTTCGCTCGTTTTAATGCAATACCGCATTACGCTTCTCTCAAGCTTAAGATGCCCGGTCCACATGGCACCATCATAGTTAGCGGAAATACTGAGTGTTTCTACGCGCGGAAGAGTGTGTGGCAGCTTCAACAGCCGAGCACTAGACGGCCTCACCAACCAGACAAAATGACAGGTCGTCAAGACCACGGACATGGTTAGATGAGTCCGGTGCACCATTACATATACATGAGATTCGTTTGATGATCAAACCCTCCTAGACGGTACCAGGGGCTTCCCGCATGTAATCAGGGCTAGTCCGGCTCAACTTGACTTATCTTGAATTTTAATGGGTTATTGATAATAACCAATTTTCTGGAACGACAACTTTCACCTAAGTTCTTCTCTTTTACAGATGACAATCATGCTACACCCGTCCAGGACACGACACAACGGAGACACAGGCGCAGACGTGCAGCAGGGACCCGCTCAGAGGTTTCTTTTCAGATTAAGACCCTGCGTAAACCTTTGTTACTGTCTCTTGTTGTTCACATCCTCCGGATACTCAATACAACCGAGAAGGATGCTGACGTTATTGGAATGTGGCCACGTCAGGATATTGCATGTACCTGGACACCCGGGGTTTATTATTAAGGGCATTTCTCAGCCCGGCATATGTCATAAAGACCGAATACCTTAGGAAGTGTTCGGCGTCGCGAGTTTGGCCTTATATGCATCAGCTCGGAATAATGTCTTTGGTCAAATGTTGGGTTTGCCCGGCTCCCATGTTTTGGTACCTTACGTTCCGCTATATCGGCTAAGGTAGCACCGGGAGAACTACTGTGATTGTGCCCTGGTTCATCCGGATGAGCACCTCAGTAGAGAAAGCCGAAAACTGACTGTCATGATATAGCGCGTGACTGGTCAACCACTCGATGACTCAGCGGAATCTTCGGGATTCCTCCGCATTAACGAAGGGCCGTTTCCCGGTCATGTATGTACGCGCCCTGTATTCGGACGAGCATAGAAGTACCAGGTGCTATATAGTAGCCCCACCGTCAAACTCCTATGGCTAAGTGAAAGTGTTAAAGCAATATAGTCTGATTGCCTCGTTCGCTGCACTACCACCTCCTTAATGGACCAAGACGTTGGATCAAGTGTGAATACGCGTTTTTTGCGAACACCCCCGCATTATATGCGTGGGGGCGGAAGCCGATGACTGCAAACTTTCAGGTTATATACATATATACACAAACGGCCGCACAGGAGGCATCATAATACTTTCAGGCAAAAGTATAAACACAGCCTTGATAACTCAATGAAACATTGTTTTTACAATGGGAGTACATGTCACTAGAACATAATATTCTTCGAGCACTGAGCCTCTATCGAACGAGCGCCTTCAAGAACTTCTTCAAAGTAGTGCTCGGTAGCCACTCGGCCCACGGCCGAACCCTGTGTTGCAACAGTGGTGGCCTCCATCTCTGCCCAATATGTCTTGACATGGGCAAAGGCCATCCGCGCACCCTCTATGCACGCCGACCTCTTCATAGCATCGATGTGCGGCACAACATCAAGGAATTGTTGCACTAAACTAAAGTAACTGTTCGGCCTTGGCCCTCCCGGCCACAGATGATCCACAACAGACCTCATGGCAAGTCCAGACAACCTATGGAGCTCAGCCCACTTGGCCATTCGCTCATTCAACAGCAGCAGACGCACTAGAGCATGGAACTGTGACCAGAGCAACTTTTCCACTTCACCATTGCTACCTCTTTTAGCACTGCGTTGGTTTTCCCCGAAGAGGAAGGGATGATGCAGCAAAGTAGTGTAAGTATTTCCCTCAGTTTTGAGAACCAAGGTATCAATCCAGTAGGAGGCTATGCGCCAGTCCCTCGTACCTGCACAAAACAAATAAATCCTCGCAACCAACGTAAATAGGGGTTGTCAATCCCTATAGGGCCACTTACGAGAGTGAGATATGATAGATATGATAAGATAATATTTTTGGTATTTTTATGATAAAGAGGCAAAGTAAAATAAAGGCAAAGTAAATAACTAAGTAGTAGGAGATTGATATGATAAAGATAGACCCGGGGCCCATAGGTTTCACTAGTGGCTTCTCTCGAGAGCATAATTATTCTACGGTGGGTGAACAAATTACTGTTGAGCAATTGATAGAATTGAGCATAGTTATGAGAATATCTAGGTATGATCATGTATATAGGCATCACGTTTGAGACAAGTAGACTGACTCTTGCCTGCATCTACTACTATTACACCACTCATCGACCGATATCCAGCATGCATCTAGAGTATTAAGTTAAAAACAGAGTAACGCCTTAAGCAAGATGACATGATGTAGAGGGATAGACTCATGCAATATGAAGAAAACCCCATCTTGTTATCCTCGATGGCAACAATACAATACGTGCCTTGCTGCCCTTACTGTCACCGGGAAAGGACACCGCAAGATTGAACCCAAAGCTAAGCACTTCTCCCATTACAAGAAATATCAATCTAGTAGGCCAAACCAAACTGATAATTCGAAGAGACTTGCAAAGATAACCAATCATACATAAAAGAATTCATAGAAGATTCAAATATTATTCATAGATAGACTTGATCATAAACCCACAATTCATCGGTCTCAACAAACACACCGCAAAAGGAGATTACATCAAATAGATCTCCACAAGAGAGGGGGAGAACATTGTATTGAGTCCAAAAAGAGAGAAGAAGCCATCTAGCTACTAACTATGGACCCGTAGGTCTGAAGTAAACTACTCACACTTCATCAGAGAGGCTATGGTGTTGATGTAGAAGCCCTCCGTGATCGATGCCCCCTCCGGAGGAGCTCCGGAAACAGGCCCCAAGATGGGATCTCGTGGATACAGAAAGTTATGGCGGTGTAATTAGGTTTTTGGCTCCCATTCTGATCATTTGGGGGTACGTGGATATATATAGGAGGTAGAAGTACGTTGGTGGAGCAACAGGGGGCCCACAAGAGTGGAGGGCGCACCTGGGGGGGGAGGCGCGCCCCCTACCTCGTGGCCTCCTCTTAGTTGGCTTGACGTAGGGTCCAAGTCTCCTGAGTTGTATTCAGTGAGAAAATCACGTTCCCGAAGGTTTCATTCCGTTTGTACTCCATTTGATATTCCTTTTCTTCAAAACCCTAAAACAGGCAAAAAAACAACAATTCTGGGTCGGGCCTTCGGTTAATAGGTTAGTCCCAATAATAATATAAAAGTGGATAATAAAGCCCAATAATGTCCAAAACAGTAGATAATATAGCATGGAGCAATCAAAAATTATAGATACGTTGGAGACGTATCAAGCATCCCCAAGCTTAATTCCTGCTCGTCCTCGAGTAGGTAAATGATAAAAACAGAATTTTTGATGCGGAGTGCTACTTGGGATAATTTTAATGTAATTCTTCTTAACTGTGGTATGAATATTCAGATCCGAAATATTCAAGACAAAAGTTTATATTGACATAGAAAATAATAATACTTCAAGCATACTAACAAAGCAATTATGTCTTCTCAAAATAACATGGCTAAAGAAAGTTATCCCTACAAAATCATATAGTCTGGCTATGCTCTATCTTCACCACACAAAATATTTAAATCATGCACAACCCCAATGACAAGCCAAGAAATTGTTTCATACTTTTGACATTCTCAAAACTTTTTCAATCTTCACGCAATACATGAGCGTGAGCCATGGATATAGCACTATAAGTGGAATAGAGTGGTGGTTGTGGAGAAGACAAAAAGGAGAAGATAGTCTCACATCAACTAGGCGTATCAACGGGCTATGGAGATGCCCATCAATAGATATCAATGTGAGTGAGTAGGGATTGCCATGCAACGGATGCACTAGGGCTATAAGTATATGAAAGCTCAAAAAGAAACTAAGTGGGTGTGCATCCAACTTGCTTGCTCATGAAGACCTAGGGCAATTTTGAGGAAGCCCATCATTGGAATATACAAGCCAAGTTCTATAATAAAACTTCCCACTAGTATATGAAAGTGATAACATGAGAGACTCTCTACTATGAAGGTCATGGTGCTACTTTGAAGCACAAGTGTGGTAAAAGGATAGTAACATTGTCCCTTCTCTCTTTTTCTCTCATCATTTTTTTATTTGGGCCTTTTCTCTTTTTTAATGGCCTCTTTTCTTTCTCCTTTTTTTATTTTTTGTCCGGAGTCTCATCTCGACTTGTGGGGGAATCATAGTCTCCATCATCCTTTCCTCACTTGGGACAATGCTCTAATAATGATGATCATCACACTTTTATTTCTTACAACTCAACAATTACAGCTTGATACTTAGAACAAGATATGACTCTATATGAATGCCTCCAGCGGTGTACCGGGATATGCAATGATTCATGAGTGACAAGTATGAAAGAATTATGAATGGTGGCTTTGCCACAAATACTACGTCAACTACATGATCATGCTAAGCAATATGACAATGATGGAGTGTGTCATGAACGGAACGGTGGAAAGTTGCATGGCAATATATCTCGGAATGGCTATGGAAATGCCATAATAGGTAGGTATGGTGGCTGTTTTGAGGAAGGTATATGGTGGGTGTATGATACCGGCGAAAGGTGCGCGGTATTAGAGAGGCTAGCAAAGGTGGAAGGGTGAGAGTGCGTATAATCCATGGACTCAACATTAGTCATAAAGAACTCATATACTTATTGCAAAAATCTACAAGTTATCAAAGCAAAGTATTACGTGCATGCTCCTAGGGGGATAGATTGGTAGGAAAAGACCATCGCTTGTCCCCGACCGCCACTCATAAGGAAGACAATCAATAAATAAATCATGCTCCAACTTCATCACATAACGGTTCACCATACATGCATGCTACGGGAATCACAAACTTAAACACAAGTATTTCTCAAATTCACAACTACTCAACTAGCATGACTTTAATATCACCATCTTCATATCTCAAAACAATTATCATGTATCAAACTTATCATAGTATTCAACACACTCTTAAGAAAGTTTTTATTATTAATCTTGCATACCAAGCATATTAGGATTTTAAGCAAATTACCATGCTATTAAGACACTCAAAATAATCTAAGTCAAGCATGAGAGATCAATAGTTTCTATAAAACAAATCCACCACCGTGCACTAAAAGATATAAGTGAAGCACTAGAGCAAAATTATATAACTCAAAAGATATAAGCGAAGCACATAGAGTATTCTAACAAATTCCAAATCATGTATGGCTCTCTCAAAAGGTGTGTACAACAAGGATGATTGTGGTAAACTAATAAGCAAAGACTCAAATCATACAAGACGCTCCAAGTAAAACACATATCATGTGGTAAATAAAAATATAGCTCCAAGTAAAGTTACCGATAGAAGTAGACGAAAGAGGGGATGCCTTCCGGGGCATCCCCAAGCTTAGGCTCTTGCCACTCCTTGTTCCATAATCCATGAAATCTTTAGCCAAAACTTGTAAACTTCACAACACAAAACTTAAAGTAGAAAATCTCGTGAGCTCCGTTAGCGAAAGAAAACAAAAGACCACTTCAAGGTACTGTAATGAACTCATTCTTTATTTATACGGGTGTTATACCTACTGTATTCCAACTTCTCTATGGTTTATAAACTAATTTACTAGCCATATATTCATCAAAATAAGCAAACAACACACGCAAAATAGAATCTGTCAAAAACATAACAGTCTGTAGTAATCTGTAGCTAGCACAAGATCTTGAACCCCAAAAATTCTAAAATAAATTTCTGGACGTGAGGAATTTATCTATTAATCATCTTCAAAAAGAATTAACTAAATTTCACTTTCCAAATAAAAATGACAGCAGTTCTCGTGAGCGCTAAAGTTTCTGTTTTTACAGCAAGTTCAACAAGACTTTCCCCAAGTCTTCCCAACGGTTCTACTTGGCACAAACACTAATTAAACACAAAAAAACACAACCAAAACAGAGGCTAAATTTTTTATTTATTACTAAACAGGATCAAAAATCAAGGAATAAAAATAAAATTGGGTTGCCTCCCGACAAGCGCTATCGTTTAACGCCCCTAGCTAGGCATAACAAGCAAGAATAGATCTAGGTATTGCCATAATAATAAGATAGATTGTTAAAACTCATTTCATATTCTCTATGTTCAGCAGCAAGTTTTATTTGAGGCAAGCAAAAGTAATCAAAAGGGCTAAATTTGTTGGGACAAAAGTCTCCAAGATCAACCTTGGGAGGTATAGGTTCCTCCTTTGGTCCTTCGTATTGCACAACCAATTCATCATTATAAGCATTCTTTTGACAGAACTTTGTGAGCCTATATTCAAGAGAATATCCCAATTCATTATCTCGAATAGCCAAATCATCATTAAGTTTAGAAATTCTATCAACTAAAACATTGGTAGGAACCCTTTTTCTAAGATTTTCATTGAAAACAACATAGTCTAAAGATTGAAAACGCATTGAAAACAACATAGTCTAAAGCCGAATATAACTTGTAGTAGGAGGGAGTCCGTACAACGAGCCCCTGGGCCTGGCATTACTCCTTTAAAGGTAGTATTGCTATGGCGAATTTGTGTTGGGTCTAACCCCATCCCGCGGATTGTATCCTGATATATTAGGTTTAGGCTACTGCCGCCGTCCATCAAGACTCTTGTGAAGTGATATCCGCCAATTACTGGGTCTAATACCAGGGCAGCCCATCCTGCATGTCGGATACTTGCTGAGTAGTCGCGATGGTCGAAAGTGATCGGTTGAGACGACCAGTGGCAGGACTTCGTGGTGACAGGCACTTGGGTATATTTTCCTGGGAGTGCCGCGTTGTTTTTTCCCTTGATTACGTGTAACACGTTTACTGTTTTGACTTCTGGTGGAAATTTCTTTTGTTCCCCCGTGTCTTGCTTGGGGGGCTCTTCCTCGTCTTCACTTGGTGTATCCCCCTCCCTTGTGTACGGCGTTCAGCTTGCAGGACTGCTTGAAGACCCAACATTCTCTGTGGGTATGATTAGTAGGTTTACCAGGGGTACTATCAATCTGACATACTTGGTCCAGAATTTTGTTGAGGCTGGACAATTCATCCCTGGTGCCTTTAGGGGGCGGCTTTTGACCTGGCCGAGAGCTTTTGAATCCGGCATTTACTACCGTGCCCTTTGTGTTGTCTTCTTTATTCCGTCGTTTGTTATTGCTGTTGCGCCGTGATTTCCCATTTCCATCTCTAACTTCAGATGTACTGGGGTCGCTGGTGCTGCATCTGGCTAGCTAGCTGTCCTCACCCGCGCAAAAGGGGGTCATGAGGTTTGTTAATGCGGCCATCGTTCTTGGCTTATTTTGGCCGAGGTGTCTGGCGAGCCATTCGTCACGGACGCTATGCTTGAAAGCTGCCAAGGCTTCAGCGTCCGGACAGTCGACAATCGGTTCTTTTTAGTAAGAAACCTGTACCAAAGCTTTCGGGCTGACTCTCCGAGCTGTTGAGTTATATGACTCAAATCGTCCGCATCCGGAGGTCGGACATAAGTCCCTTGAAAATTTGCCCGAAAGGCGTCTTCGAGCTCTTCCCAACTTCCAATGGAGCTTTCGGGGAGGCCTTTGAGCCAGTGACGAGCTGGCCCTTTGAGCTTGAGGGGTAAGTACTTGATGGCGTGGAGATCATCTCCTCGAGCCATATGGATATGAAGGATGTAGTCCTCAATCCAGACCCCAGGGTATGTTGTTCCGTCGTATGCCTCTATGTTTACGGGCTTGAATCCCTCTGGAAATTCATGGTCCAGCACCTCATCGATGAAACATAGGGGGTGTGCGGCACCCCTGTAGCTGGGTGTACCGCGTTGTTCGAATGTTTGTTGTGTTGCATTGTATGCTGGGGCGCGCTTGCGTGGTCCATAGATGGATCTTGTTGCGCTGTCCTTTGGGTGCAAGCCCTCGCATGGGTCGCGTATTGTATTGTGAGCGGCGTTGTATGCCGCTCTGTGTTGGTAGAGGGGTCGTCTATCTGACCAGGTGGCTGCTTTGATATTTGGTTGTGGGGGGTCTGAGGCCTCCTCATCGAATTCGGGTAGCAGCTTCCGCTTTGGGTAGCTCTTGGAGGGGCGATTGTCGCCGTACCTTGCTGCAGTGTTGAGTATTTTACTCCATCTGATTTGGAGTGTGTCTTGCGCGGCCTTGAGCCTTTGCTTCTGCTTTTTCAGACTCCTCGCGGTGGCAACAAGCCTTTTATGGGAAGACTGCTGCTCCGGGTGTCTGTCCGGCGTTATGTCGTCCGGAGCATTATCCTTGATAGGATTTGTTTGTTCGGTTTGATTATCCGGATTGCCGTTGTCCGGTAGCGGTTCGCCCTCCTCCAGTGTTGGGTCTGTGTGATCTCTATTTCTGTCAAGGCGGGATTTGGGGCGGCGCTTGCGTCGCCGCTTTGACTGCTTTTCGAGGGAACAAGCCTTCGGTTCGTCCTTCCGCTCCTCATCGTCATCTTTTGGTGCGTCCACCATGTATACGTCATATGACGAGGTGGCGTTCTAGGGCCCAATAGGCGCTGGTTCTTCATCGGCGTCCATACCGTCGATGTCTTCGGAGTCGAAGTCGAGCTTGTCGGTTAAATCGTCGACAGTGGCTACAAAGTGGGTGGTGGGTGGGCTTTGAATTTCTTCATCGTCCGCATCCCAATCTCGCTGACCGTAGTCCGGCAGGGTTCTCCTGATAAAGAGAGAGACTTTAGTGATTTTATAATATCGCCAAAGGGCGAGTGCTGAAAGATGTCAGCGGCAGTAAACACCATAATTGGCGCCCAATCGAATTCGATCGGCAGAGGCGCGAATGGTTCGGAGTCCGGAGAGGAGTCCGGCTCCTTGGAATCATAAGTCTCGCGGAGTGCAGGGTTGGTGTTCGGCTCGACCGCCGTTAGGATCGCTGCCCCTGAGGCGGCGTCCAACCACCCATCCTTGATCGGTGCGGTTGGCTCCGAATTAAGGGTCGAAGACGATGCGGGTGCGGCCTTCAGGGCACTGTTAGGCGGCAGAGCTAGATCATGCTCGTCGTGGCAGTGCGGCGCGCTCGGTAGTGGCTCAAATCCGTCGAAGATCAAGTCCTCGCGGATGTCAGTCATGTAGTTTAAACTTCCAAATCTGACCTGACGGCCAGGGGCATAACTTTTGATCTGCTCCAGATGGCCAAGTGAATTGGCCCGCAGTGCAAAGCCGCCGAAGACAGAGATCTGTCCGGGGAGACAAGTTTCACCCTAGACTGCATCACTATCGATGATCGTAGGAGCCATCAAGCCTGACAGCAACGACACAGAGGAACTCTCAATGAAAGCACCAATGTCGGTGTCAAAACCGGCGGATCTCGGGTAGGGGGTCCCGAACTGTGCGTCTAGGCCGGATGGTAACAGGAGGCGAGGGACACGAAGTTTTACCCAGGTTCGGGCCCTCTCGATGGAGGTAAAACCCTACGTCCTGCTTGATTAATATTGATGATATGGGTAGTACAAGAGTAGATCTACCACGAGATCGGAGAGGCTAAACCCTAGAAGCTAGCCTATGGTATGATTGTTGTTGTGTATGTTGTCCTACGGACTAAAACCCTCCGGTTTATATAGACACCGGAGAGGGTTAGGGTTACACAAAGTCGGTTACAATGGTAGGAGATCTACATATCCGTATCGCCAAGCTTGCCTTCCACGCCAAGGAAAGTCCCTTCCAGACACGGGATGAAGTCTTCAATCTTGTATCTTCATAGTTTAGGAGTCCGGCTGAAGGTATAGTCCGGCCATCCGGACACCCCCTAATCCAGGACTCCCTCAACGGCTGTGCTCTCCAGCTAGTGCTTTTTAATAAGAGGGTGATGACTCAGCACAAAAGTAAATGGATAGGCCCTTCGCAGAGGGAAGCAGGGATTTGTAGAGGTGCCAGAGCTCGGTTTTGAAATAGAGATAAATTGTATTTTGAGTGGTATACTTTCATTGTCAATGTAACAGCTAAGAGATGGCGATATCTTCCATGCTAAACACATTATAGGCGTTCCCAAACAGAATGTTAAAGTTTATACTCCCCCTCCACCAACAAGCATCAATCCATGGCTTGCTCGAAACAACAAGTGCCTCCAACATACATTAGGTCCCAGGGGGAGCTTTGTTTGCAATTAATTTTGATTTCATGGGACTGGGCATCCCGTTGACCGGCTGTAACATCCCAAATTTTCAATTTGGAATGTTATACATAGATATCCATGCATATCATGATTTATTGCATTTCCGTTCTGCAATCCTCGAAATCCTAAGCAACTCAAGGACCCACGGAGAGAGTTGGGGATTTTCCGGTTTTCATATTTGATTTTTATCAAATAATGAAACGAGGATTTTGATTTTAATAATTTTTCTCTCCGAAAAATATTTCATATTAAATCAAATGAGTGGAGATAATATGACTTCTCCAAAATAATTGAAATATTGGAGGAAAAATATTAAAATCTTTTATTGGATTTTATTTGGTTTTATTCGGATTTTATTTGCATTAGAAAAATTGCACGTTTTCAAAATTGCATTTTAGAGCCAAGAAAATGTTCAACTCGTCCTAAATATTTTATTTAGACGATGAAAATTTGTTTTGGCATTTTTAGATTTTTTTTATTTTTCAAGGATTTTTCTTGTGTCGGCGGTATTATATATAAAAAAATCCCGCGCCCGACTGGTCCTAGGGCCCAGCCGAGCCAGGCCGGCCCAGCCGCCGCCGCCGCCGCCGACTCGGACGGTGAGTCCGAGCCGGACTTCGTCGCCGCCGCCTTGCCCCCTCCTCCAAGCCGCCCCACCCCGCCCCTTATATATACGCGCCGCCCGAGACCCCCATCGCCACCATCGCCGCCTCCCGCACCCCGCCCCGAGCCGCGCCGCGCCTCCC
>NC_041388.1:358201370-358236580 GCF_002162155.2 Triticum dicoccoides
CCCCGCCGCCGCCTGCCGCCCGCGCCGCCGCCGTCGCCGCACCCACCGCCCCGCCACCCAAGCCCTCGCTGGAGCCCCTCACCGGAGGTAGCCGCCGGATCCAACCGCCGGTTTTTCTTAAAAACCGTTCAGTTTTTTTCTCAAAACCCTAGTTTTCGTTTTTTTAAATAGATCGATTTTTCTCCGGTTTATTTATTTAGCAAGCGTTCGCTCGTTCGTTCGTTTTAACGAACGCGTTCTTCGTTTAGATCCAGATAATGAACGTTCGATCGTTAATCTGTTCGTCATTTTTTTCTTTTTTCTCGGATTTATTCTGCGATTTTTCTGATCACGATTTCTGATCCGATCTTAATTTCTGTTTATCTTTTCGCTCGTTTATCGGAATCAGGAGATTCAAGTGCCTGGAGTTATGTCTCGAAACCCTCTTTCCGGTTAATCAACTCAAACAAGTTTTTGCTACTGTAAAATTTGATCTAAGTTCAGATTAGTAAACGAAGTGGTTTTCTTTCATCGTTTGACTTTCGTTGCTTCGTTTGTTTTGATTCTTTTTGCGTACCGGAGTTCTTAAGTTGAACTTTCTGCTCAACCTCTCTTATTTGAGTTTTGCTTGTGCATCGTTGCTTGTTACTTATGTATGTTATTGTTTGCTTGCGATAGAATTCCCGGAGTGCGAAGCGTGTTACTACGAGTCTCTAGGATTCGCAGATCGTCAGCAAGGCAAGTAACACTTTGATCATATCCCATTATTACCCAGTTTTTATGCATTAGTTCCAATCCTCAAACATTGCATGATTAGGATGTCATTAACTTGTGGGTTGGGAAGTAGTTGCTGAGGTAGAACCTATTGCCCTGTTATATTCAAACCCTTGGGAGTTACTTCTACGTATTTCTTATATTGCTATGCTATGCTCGTAGACGTGGTTTGGGTTTGAGTGAAATTCATGACAGATGCGAGATTGTTAATTAATGGTTCAACTTAAGGTGGCAACTTAATCAAACAACTGGGTGGACTGAGGCACCTGGGGAACCGAGTGTTGTCTATATTTTTTTTGGAAATCCCGGGGTACCCGTGTGATCTTCCTATGGACCGCCACCCAGGCTCAAAGGGAACTGAGATGATTCATGCTAGAAACTTCCGTGTGCAGCCACAAGCTATTATGGGCTCTAGCATAGTTGAGTAAGTTACGTGAAGCTCTTGAAGAGGTAGATCAACAGGTAGTGGGTTTGGTAGGTTTGGTATGGTCTACCCGGAGTAGAGAGTTAACGTTTCTGAAAGACCGTGTCTCGGTCATCCGTTTCTCAAACACCATGTAGTGCGAGAAATCCAACGGAGGCGATCGAGTCTTGTGGGGAAAAGTGTGCAAACCTCTGCAGAGCGTACAATCTAATCATGGTTAGCCGTGTCCCCGGTTATGGACAATTCTTGAGTATCTAGTACTTGGGTTATCACATGTATCTCACCATGTTTAATTAATACTGTTGGGTTGTTAATCACTTCAATTGGGATTGAGTTGGGGGTACCTTCTCAATGATGTTTCAACCACCATGATAGTTAAATTAAAATCTATTCCTTTGTTGTAGGGAAAAATTGGCTTTTCGCAAGAAAACTATAAGCATACAACTTTCCACCAGCCATATATGCATGTAGTGATAGCATTATTCTGTTTCTGCTCTACTGTGTTATATTGCTAGCATATTCCATGTGCTGACCCGTTTTCGGGCTGCAACGTATTATGTTGCAGACTTTTTAGACGAGGAGTAAGGTTCGTTAGGTCGTTGCCGTGCAGCTCAGCTATGCCGTTGGAGTTGATGGACTCACTTTATCTTCCAAGCCTTCCGCTGTTATCGCATTAGATGGCCTTAAGCCATATTATTGTAATAAGTGTGTGATTGCTACTCTGATACAAATCCTCGAGTACTGTGTGTGTCAGCATTACCGATCCAGGGATGACACTGAAGCACATAGACTTGACCATCTGAGGTCCTGTCGCTACACCAGCCATTTTCTCATGAGTGAGGAGCGGAGTCCACTCCTCTTCAGAATAAGGACATCCTTTGTTGATACATGAGCTATTCGAGCATACAAAACAGAATGTTTATTTGAAGGTTTAGAGTTTGGCACATACAAATTTACTTGGAACGGCAGGTAGATACCACATATAGGAAGGTATGGTGGACTCATCTGGAATAACTTTGGGGTATAAGGGATTGGATGCACAACTAGTATTCCCGCTTAGTACAGGTGAAGGCTAGCAAAAAACTGGGAAACGACCAACTAGAGAGCGACAACAGCCATGTACATGCATTAAAATTAATAAACATTGGATGCAATCATGAGTAGGATATAATCCACCATGAACATAAATATCGTGAAGGTTATGTTGATTTTGTTTTAACTACATGCGTGAACATGTGCCAAGTCAAGTCACTTAAATCATTCAAAGGAGGATACCACCCCATCATACCACATCATAATCATCTCAATAGCATGTTGGCATACAAGGTAAATCATTATAACTCATAGCTAATCAAGCATGGCACAAGCAACTATGATCTCTAATTGTCATTGCAAACATGTTTATTCATAATAAGCTGAATCAAGAACGACGGACTCATCATATTTACAAAAACAAAAGAGGTCGTGTTCATACCAGCTTTTCTCATCTCAGTCAGTCCATCATATATCATCATAATTGCCTTTCACTTGCACGACCGAACGGTGTGAATAATAATAAGAGTGCACGTGCATTGGACTAAGCTGGAATCTGCGAGCATTCAATAAATAGGAGAAGACAAGGCAATGTGGGATCTTGGTTAAATCAATCAATAATGCATATAAGAGCCACTTCAACAATTTAATTATGGTCATCTCCTACTGACCCCCAAGAAAGGAAAAGAAATAAAACTATTTACACGGGAAAGCTCCGAACAAGCGAAAGAAGAACGGGAAATATTTTTGGGTTTTCTTTTTAATTATTACTACTACAACAAAAAAATAAACTACTACTAATTTTTTTTGGTTTTTCTTAAGGTTAAGCAAACACACAAGAAGAAAGTAGGAAAAAGAAAATAAACTAGCATGGATATTACAGTGAAAAGTATGAGCACCGACATCTAGCAATGAGTGTGTGTGAACATAAATGTAATGTCGGTGAGAAATACGTACTCCCCCAAGCTTAGGCTTTTGGCCTAAGTTGGTCTATGGCCACGACTGGCCTGGCGGATATCCATAATAATAGTTGTTGGGGTCGTACCGCGACGAAGAGGAATAGTTGGGATCATACTGTTGTGCAGCGGTTATCGCCTGCTGAGCTGCAGCATGGAGTCGGGCTACCTCCGCTCTCCTCTCGTACTCTTCTGCCTCCTCTCTGGCAATAACATATCTTCCTTTTGTCTGTGAATCAAAGAAGGCAGGAGCAGGGAGAGTAATACGGAAAACACGTCGTTTATCAAAAATTAAGCGATATAAGAGAGGTGATTCGGGCCTCTCGACAAACTGGTGCGAAGCCATAGAGTTATAATCTAAATATGTAGGAGGCAACTCCATATCACCCTCACGAATGTCTATTTCAAGAAAATGAGCTAAGCGAGTTGCATAAATTCCTCCAAAGAAATCTCCATTATGTCTATTATGATGCAACCTACGAGCTACAATGGTTCCCATATGATAAGATTGGTCTCCTAGCACAGCACTCCTAAGAATGCTGAGATCAGGGACACACATGTGACATGCTTCATCCTTAGCATTTATGCATCTACCGATGAAAAGAGCAAAATAATGTATAGCAGGAAAGTGAATGCTCCCTATGGTAGCCTGCGTTATATCTCTGGATTCCCCCACAGTTATACTAGCAAGAAAGTTTCTAAATTCAGGTTTAGGGGGGTCCCTAATACCGCCCCGTGATGGAAGTTCGCAAGCAGAAGTGAAATCCTCTAGGTCCATGGTATAAGATTTGTCATAAAGATCAAACATGACTAAAGGAGAATTACGCGAAGATGAATACTCAAACCTCCTCACAAATGAACTTGTGAGATCATGATACTGGGGGCATTTGTTATCCTCAAAATCCTCAAGACCGGCATTGCGCCAATATGATTTGAATTCGTCTTTAATTCCCGCATGGTCCATAAAATTTTCCGACGGCCATTCGCAAGGCCGTACTGGAGCGTCTCTTGGTGGATCCTCGTCAGCATCGCGCATAGCAATTCTGGGTCCTTGCTTCTTAGAGGAACCACCTTGGAACATCTTCCTAAACATATTGTTTTTCTCTGAAAAATTCTGAAATTTTTAGTAACTTCGAAATAAAAGTGAACCAAACTCAATTAAACTGGTAGCAACTACTCCTACAAGTGCCTAGAGCCTATATCAAGCATTAGAACTACTAGGAACCATATAAATTTGACATGCAAGCTCAAGAACATGGTCACCTATGCAGCACAAATTTGCAAAGAATAAAGTACTAGAACAAAAACTAATTGGACCAATGGAGGAGTCACATACCAAGGAACAATCTCCCCAAGCAGTTTTGCGAGAGGTGCTTTGAGCAAGCAGATCGAAAATCACATCAAAAGTGGCTGGAACTCGTGCTTGAGTTGGTTTTCGGGTTTGTGTGAGATAGAGGAAAAAGATGGGTGCTGGAATAAGTGGAGGAGGGCCACCATGGGCCCACGAGGCAGGGGGCGCGCCCTATAGGGGGGGCGCCCACCACCCTCGTGACCAGGTGGCAGCTCCTCCAGCGGGAATTTTTGCACAGTAAATCCTCAAATATTCCCGAAAAAATCATATTAAATTAGCATGGCATTCTAAGGATTTTTATTTTTGGGATATTTTTATATTGCACGGATAAGTCAGGAAACAGACAGAAAAATACTATTTTACTTTATTTAATATAAATAACAGAAAATATAAAGAGGGTACAGAAGTTTGTGCTTCTAGTTTCATCCATCGCATGCTCATCAAAAAGAATCCGCTAACAAGGTTGATCAAGTCTTGTTAACAAACTCATTCCGATAATCATGAAACCGGAGAAATTTCGAATAACACTAAGTTACCTCAACGGGGATATCCACATCCCCAATAATAAGAATATCATATTTCTTTTTGACAGTAGGAAGAGGAAATTCAAAACCTCCAAATATAATCGATGGAATTTTTCCAATAGAGTTGATACTATGAACTTGAGGTTGTTTCCTCGGAAAGTGTACCGTATGCTCATTACCATTAACATGAAAAGTGACATTGCCTTTGTTGCAATCAATAACAGCCCCTGCAGTATTAAGAAAAGGTCTTCCAAGAATAATAGACATACTATCATCCTCGGGAATATCAAGTATAACAAAGTCCATTAAAATAGTAACGTTTGCAACCACAACAGGCACATCCTCACAAATACCGATAGGTATAGCAGTTGATTTATCAGCCATTTGCAAAGATATTTCAGTAGGTGTCAACTTATTCAAGTCAAGTCTACGATATAAAGAGAGAGGCATAACACTAACACGGGCTCCAAGATCACATAAAGCAGTTTTAATATACTTTCTTTTAATGGAGCAAGGTATAGTAGGTACTCCGGGGTCTCCAAGTTTCTTTGGTATTCCACCCTTAAGAGTATAATTAGCAAGCATGGTGGAAATCTCAGCTTCCGGTATCTTTCTTTTATTAGTAATGATATCTTTCATATATTTAGCATAAGGATTCGTTTTGAGCACATCAGTTAATCTCATACGCAAAAATATAGGCCTAATCATTTCAGCAAAGCGCTCAAAATCCTCATCATCCTTTTTCTTGGATGGTTTCGGAGGAAAAGGCATGGGTTTCTGAACCCAAGGTTCCCTTTCTTTACCATGTTTCCTAGCAACAAAGTCTCTTTTACCATAACGTTTATTCTTTGATTGTGGGTTATCAAGATCAACAACAGGTTCAATTTCTACATCATTATCATTACTAGGTTGAGCATCATCATGAACATCATCATTAATATTTTTACTTGGTTCATGTTCATTACCAGATTGTGTTTCAGCATCAGACATAGATATATCATTTGGATTATCAGGTGGTTCAGCAATAGGTTCACTAGAAGTTTGCACAGTTCTATCATTTTTCTTATTCTTCTTTTTAGAAGAACTAGGAACATCAATATTATTTCTTTGAGAATCTTACTCGATTCTCTTAGGGTGGCCTTCAGGATACAAAAGTTCCTGAGTCATTCTACCAGTTCTAGTAGCCACTCTAACAGCATAATCATTTTTCTTACTATTTATTTCATTAAGCATTTCTTTTTGAGCTTTAAGTACTTGTTCTACTTGAGTGGTGACCATAGAAGCATGTTTCCTAATAAGTTTAAGTTCACCTTTAATATCAGCCATATAATCACCCAAGCGTCTAATCATATAAGCATTTTCTTTTAGTTGTCTACCAAAATAAGCATTGAAGTCATCTTGCTTATACATAAAGTTATCAAACTCATCCAAGCACTGACTAGCAATTTTAGTAGGAGGGACTTCAGCTTTATCATATCTATAGATAGAATTTACCTTTACTACATGTGTCAAGATATCAGGATCAGGAGGTTCTTCAGTAAATAAATGATTGAGATCATAAGTTTCTTCAACAGACGATGAATTATGACCATGTATTTCTTCAATAGGAGGTAAATTCTTAATGTCTTCAGCTTTAATACCTTTTTCTTTCATAGATTTCTTTGCCTCTTGCATATCTTCGGGACTGAGAAATAGAACACCTCTCTTCTTCGGAGTTGGTTTAGGAATAGGCTCAGTAATTGGAGTAGGATTTGGCTCAGGAGATGGCTCAGGAGGTGCCCAATTATTTTCATTTGTCAACATATTATTCAATAGAATTTCAGCTTCATCCGGTGTTCTTCCCTGAAAAGAGAACCAACATAACTATCCAGGTAATCTCTGGAAGCATCGGTTAGTCCATTATAAAAGATATCAAGTATTTCAGGTTTCTTAAGAGGATGATCAAGCAAAGCATTAAGTAACTTGAGAAGCCTCCCCCAAGCTTGTGGGAGACTCTCTTCTTTAATTTGCACAAAGTTGTATATTTCCCTCAAAGCAGCTTGTTTCTTATGAGCAGGGAAATATTTAGCAGAGAAGTAATAAATCATATCCTGGGAACTACGCACACAACCAGGATCAAGAGAATTAAACCATATCTTAGCATCGCCCTTTAATGAGAACGGAAATATTTTGAGTAAATAGAGGTAACGTGATCTCTCATTATTAGTGAACAGGGCAGCTATATCATTTAACTTAGTAAGATGTGCCACAACAGTTTCAGATTCATAGCCATAAAACGGATCAGATTCAACCAAAGTAATTATATCAGGATCAACATAGAATTCATAATCTTTATCAGGAACACATATAGGTGAAGTAGCAAAAGCAGGATCGGGTTTCATTTTATCTCTAAGTGATTCTTTGTTCCATTTAATTAATAACCTCTTAAGCTCATATCTATCTCTGCAAGCTAAGATAGCTAAAGAAGCATCTTGATCAAATAAATAACCCTCAGGAATAACAGGCATATTTTCATCATCACTATCATCATCGTATTCAGATTCAATAATTTCTTTTTCTCTAGCCCTAGCAATTTGTTCTTCTAGAAAATCACTAAGTGGCACAGTAGTATCAGGAATAGAAGCAGTTTCATCATAAGTATCGTGCATAGCAGAAGTGGCATCATCAATAATATGTGACATATCAGAACGAATAGCAGAAGCAGATGTAGGTGTCACAAACTTACTCATAACAGAAGGTGAATCAAGTGCAGAGCTAGATGGCAGTTCCTTACCTCCCCTCGCAGTTGAGGGATAGATCTTGGTTTTTGGATCTCTCAAGTTCTTCATAGTGTCCAGCAGATATAAATCCCAAGTGACTCAAAGAATAGAGCTATGCTCCCCAGCAATGGCGCCAGAAATTTTTCTTGATAACCCACAAGTATAGGGGATCGCAACAGCTTTCAAGGGTAGAGTATTCAACCCAAATTTATTGATTCGACACAAGGGGAGCCAAAGAGTATTCTCAAGTATTAGCAGTTGAGTTGTCAATTCAACCACACCTGGAAACTTAGTATCTGCAGCAAAGTGTTTAGTAGCAAAGTAATATGATAGTGGTGGTAGTGGCAACAAAAGTAAAGACAGCAAAAGTAATGTTTTTGGTATTTTGTCGTGATTGTAACAGTAGCAACGGAAAACTAAATAAGCGTAAACCAGTATATGGAAAACTCGTAGGCACCGGATCAGTGATGGATAATTATGCCGGATGTGGTTCATCATGTAACAGTCATAACATAGGGTGACACGGAACTAGCTCCAGTTCGTTAGTGTAATGTAGGCATGTATTCCGTATATAGTCATACGTGCTTATGGAAAAGAACTTGCATGACATCTTTTGTCCTACCCTCCCGTGGCAGCGGGGTCCTATTGGAAACTAAGGGATATTAAGGCCTCCTTTTAATAGAGAACCGGAACAAAGCATTAGCACATAGTGAATACATGAACTCCTCAAACTATGGTCATCACCGGGAGTGGTCCCGATTATTGTCACTTCGGGGTTGCCGGATCATAACACATAATAGGTGACTATAGACTTGCAAGATAGGATCTAGAACTCTCATATATTGATGAAAACATAATAGGTTCAGATCTGAAATCATGGCACTCGGGCCCTAGTGACAAGCATTAAGCATAGCAAAGTCATAGCAACATCAATCTCAGAACATAATGGATACTAGGGATCAAACCCTAACAAAACTAACTCGATTACATGATAAATCTCATCCAACCCATCACCGTCCAGCAAGCCTACGATGCAATTACTCACGCACGGCGGTGAGCATCATGAAATTGGTGATGGAGGATGGTTGATGATGACAACGGCGATGAATCCCCCTCTCCGGAGCCCCGAACGGACTCCAGATCAGCCCCCCGAGAGGTTTTAGGGCTTGGCGGCGGCTCCGTATCGTAAAACACGATGATTTCTTCTCCCTGATTTTTTTCTCTCTGAAAGCAAATATATAGAGTTGGAGTTGGCGTCGGAGGGTCAACAGGAGGCCCACGAGGTAGGGGGCGCGCCCTAGGGGGGGCGCCCCCCACGCTCGTGGAAAGGGTGTGGGCCCCCTAGTCTTCATATTTGGCGAGGATTTTTTATTGTTTTTTTCTAAGACCTCCCGTGGAGTTTCAGGTCATTCCGAGAATATTTGTTTTCTGCACATAAAACAACATCATGGTAATTCTACTGAAAACAGCGTCAGTCCGGGTTAGTTTCATTCAAATCATACAAGATAGAGTCTAAAACAAGGGCAAAAGTGTTTGGAAAAGTAGATACGACAGAGACGTATCAAGGGCGAATAAAACGGCAAGGGTGAATTGGGGGGAGAGGAAAACGAGAGGCAAATGGCAAATAATGTAATGCGGGAGATAAGGGTATGTGATGGGTACTTGGTATGTTGACTTTTGCGTAGACCTCCCCGGCAACGGCGCCAGAAATCCTTCTTGCTACCTCTTTTAGCACTACGTTGGTTTTCCCCGAAGAGGAAGGGATGATGTAGCAAAGTAGCGTAAGTATTTCCCTTAGTTTTGAGAAGCAAGGTATCAATCCAGTAGGAGGCTACGCGCGAGTCCCTCGTACCTGAACACAACAAATAAATCCTCGCAACCAACGCAAATAGGGGTTGTCAATCCCTATAGGGCCACTTACGAGAGTGAGATCTGATAGATATGATAAGATAATATTTTTGGTATTTTTATGATAAATATGCAAAGTAAAATAAAGGCAAAGTAAATAGCAAAGTAAATAACTAAGTAGTAGGAGATTGATATGATAAAGATAGACCCGGGGGCCATAGGTTTCACTAGTGGCTTCTCTCGAGAGCATAAGTATTCTACGGTGGGTGACCAAATTACTGTTGAGCAATTGACAAAATTGAGCATAGTTATGAGAATATCTAGGTATGATCATGTATATAGGCATCACGTCCGAGACAAGTAGACTGACTCCTGCCTGCATCTACTACTATTACTCCACTCATCGACTGTTATCCAGCATGCATCTAGAGTATTATGTTAAAAACAGAGTAACGCCTTAAGCAAGATGACATGATGTAGAGGGATAGACTCATGCAATATGAAGAAAACCCCATCTTGTTATCCTCGATGGCAACAATACAATACGTGCCTTGCTGCCCTTACTGTCACCAGGAAAGGACACTTCAAGATTGAACCCAAAGCTAAGCACTTCTCCCATTGCAAGAAAGATCAATCTAGTAGGCCAAACCAAACTAATAATTCAAAGAGACTTGCAAAGATAACCAATCATACATAAAAGAATTCAGAGAAGATTCAAATATTATTCATAGATAGACTTGATCATAAACCCACAATTCATCGATCTCAACAAACACATCGCAAAAAGAAGATTACATCGAATAGATCTCCACAAGAGAGGGGGAGAACATTGTATTGAGATCCAAAAGAGAGAAGAAGCCATCTAGCTACTAACTATGGACCCGTAGGTCTGAAGTAAACTACTCACACTTCATCGTAGAGGCTATGGTGTTGATGTAGAAGCCCTCCATGATCGATGCCCCCTCCGGCGGAGCTCCAGAACAGGCCCCAAGATGGGATCTCGTGGATACAAAAATTTGCGGCGATGGAATTAAGGTTTTCGCTCCTGTTCTGATCGTTTGGGGGTACGTGGATATATATAGGAGGAAGAAGTACGTCGGTGGAGCAACAGGGGGCCCACGAGGGTGGAGGGCGCGCCTGGGGGGGGGGGGCAGGCGCGCCCCTACCTCGTGGCCCCCTGTTAGTTGGCTTGACATAGGGTCCAAGTCTCGTGAGTTGTATTCGGTGAGAAAATCACGTTCCCGAAGGTTTCATTCCGTTTGGACTCCATTTGATATTATTTTTCTTCGAAACCCTAAAACAGGCAAAAAAACAGCAATTCTGGGCTCGGACTCTGGTTAATAGGTTAGTCCCAAAAATAATATAAAAGTGGATAATAAAGCCCAATAATGTCCAAAACAGTAGATAATATAGCATGGAGCAATCAAAAATTATATATACGTTGGAGACGTATCAACGATCTTTTTGATCCTTAAAGTACTCGGCTGCATCAGCAGCACTTGCTGGCAAATCCACATAGGCGTCTGCAGAACTCCATAGTTGATCAAGAGGATCATAATTCGGATCTCCGAACTTAGTCCGCAACAAGAAGGGCTTCTCAGCCACGATATCCGCAGCTTGACACAGCTCCTCCTTCGTCGTTATGATTTTGGAGCGGGCTTCCTTGGCTGCTACCATGGCCTTCTCTAGGTCTGTCGCCCTCGCTCGGTTTTCTTTTTCAAGAAGCTTGTAATGGTCAGCGGCATCTTCTAACTCAACGGCCGTCTTGGCTATTCTTTCCTTGTTCTGGTCGTGCACGGCTGTTCGGCCCTCAGCTCTTCGACCGCCTTTAGAGCGGCCGCATCGCTATTCCTTGCTTGTTCCTTGGCTCGGGCAATCTCTACCCGAAGGGTCTCCACGGTGGCAGCTCCATCTGCAGTAACAACATATTAAAGATACCGGCATCATGCTCCTCTTACTATGTGCTGATCACCAGAAATCACTTACCCTGTGCCTCGTCAAGCCGCTTGTTGACAAGCACGATGTCGGCATCTGTCGCATCAAGTTGCCGCTTTAGCTCGGCAAACCCATCAGTCCGGCTAGCCACCGGAGCTTCAGCCACCTACACATAAAGGCGGTCTGGTTATTACCTGGGACTATGATCCTATGTTTGCCGCCGTTTTCGACGACAACCAGAGTCTCAGGGGCTACTATCTACATAGGGCACACCTAACGTGTGCGGTACTGTCAAAAACATACACTATTTCACGTACCTCAAAGCCTTTTAGCAGACTCATAAAAGCTTCATGCAATCTGCTTTCAGGGGATGAAATCCTTTCAATTACTGTACCCATTAGCGTACGATGCGCTTCTGAGATGGTCGCTTGCTCCAGAAGATCCTTCAGTGCGTCCGACCGCACACTGTACGGTTCCGGACACTTTCTGTTGCTCTCTTTAGGAGCCGAATACTGAGGACTCGGGGTAGCCAAAGGATTACCCTCTGGCCTTGGCGGATCAGGAGAGACCCTCCGCGATGACACTTCAGGTTCGTCCGCCTCATGAGGCGGGGTGGCAGGGGGAGGCGTTTCGCTCTCCATCATCTCCCGAAGAAGATCCCCCGAAGACGAACTCTGTCGAGAAGGGCTACGATCCGAACTACAAGATATAAGCTTCGGTTATTGTCTCCAGAAGTAAGGTAGGACACTTTCACTATTAAAATACCTTTTGATTACTTACAGCTCGGTGAAGGACTGGTCCCCGTGCGGACATTGTGCGGCAAGAATACCCTCCAAGGCAAGGCCCTCTGGTGAAGATTTCTTCTCCCGTTTGGAAACCTTGGTTTCCAGATCTTCAGAGTTGATCCTCTTCCTTCCTCGGGGAGAGGGAATGTTAGATTCTTCTCCTTGGTTATCCTCCCTCGCGGAGGCGCTCATTCCCCCTGTTGGGACGAGTAGCGAGTGAGGCCCTCTTTCGGCCTCTTTATTCCCCCCTTCATCTTCCTTTGAGGGCACCTGATGAGGTGCCGGCTCGAGCATTCTGTCCAGTACTGGATTGATTGACCAAGCCTTCGGGAAGGGGGGCCGAACACCTGATCATCTTCGCCTTTGTTATCCAGTCCTGGTCAAAGAGCAACTTTTCAGAATGATGTCATGATAAATAAAAGGATAGAGTGTTCGGCCATGGGATTACTTACTTGGGTATCAGGGCGGTTGCAGCTCAGACCCGCATCCTCGATGGTGTTCGGACACTCTATTTGGGGTCCGAAGAATGATTTGTACATCTCTTCGAGCGTCATGCCGAGGAAGTGCTAGATAGTTCGCGGTCCTTCCGGGTTGAATTCCCACATACGGAGGGGTCGACGTTTGCAAGGCTGGACTCAATGAACTAGCATAACTTGCATTACCATAACTAGGCTGAAATCTCTCTCAAAGAGATATCGGATGCGGCTCTGCAATATCGGCACATCCTTTGTTGGACCCCAGCTCAGCCCCCTGCTGATCCATGACGTTAGTTGTGGTGGGGGGCCTGAGCGAAAGGTAGGGGTGGCTACCCACTTGGCACTTCGAGGAGTTGTGATATAAAACCACTCCCGTTGCCACAAACTGGACACCTCTGGGAAGGAACCCTTTGGCCATGGAGCATCAGCGCTTTTGCTTATTATGACACCTCCGCACTCTGCGTGCCGCCCCTCGATCATCTTCGGCTTCACATTGAAGGTCTTGAGCCACTGGCCGAAGTGAGGGGTAATGCGAAGGAAGGCCTCACATACGACGATGAATGACGAGATGTGAAGGAGGGAATCTGGGGCCAGATCATGGAAGTCCAGCCCATAATAGAACATGAGCCCCCTAACAAAGGGATCCAGAGCGAGGCCTAGTCCTCGGAGGAAGTGAGAGATGAACACAACACTCTCATTGGGTTCGGGAGTGGGGATGACCTGCCCTCGGGCGGGCAGCCTGTGCGAAATTTCGGTAGTCAGATACCTGGCCTCTCTCAGCTTCTTGATGTCCTCCTCTGTGATAGAGGAAGGCATCCACCGACCTTGGAGGTTGGATCCGGACATGGTTGAAGGTCCAAAGCGCCTGACCTAAGCCTGGGGTGTTGGAACTCGAGGCGGGGGAAGGATTCGATTGAGCACGAGAGGAAAAAAGGACAGGTCTTGGCATCTTTATAAAAAGGGTGAATGTCAAGCGTCCTCCTCGCGGCCGTTTTGGACTCGCTTAAAATCGAGGAGTCATACCAACGGGCACGAGTGGGTTACCCATGCCCGTATTGATGAGAATCCCGTAATAAGGGGGACATGATCTCTGCTTCGACAAGACGTGTCAAGGAAACCGCCTCGCAATATGTGTAGTGCTGGATGGGAAAAACGGCTCGAATAATGACCGGGCCATGACATAACGTCGTGCTGTTAAAATGCATCAGCAGATTAGATTTGTGGAAATATTATTCTCTCTACAGTGGTATGTGGAAATTGTTTTGCAGAGCTGGAAACTATCCCTGGGTTCAACATCTTCTATGGAGTATTCGGAGGACGAACCCGTCTTGCAATACCGAAGACAAAACTGCGCGCCGGACTCATCGTCATTGAAGCCTGGTTCAGGGGCTACTGAGGGAGTCCTGGATTAGGGGGTCTCCAGACAGCCGGACTATATCCTTTGGCCGGACTGTTGGACTATGAAGATACAAGATTGAAGACTTCGTCTCGTGTCCGGATGGGACTTTCCTTGGCGTGGAAGGCAAGCTAGGAAATACGAATATGTAGATCTCCTCCCTTGTAACCGGACGGTTTAGTCCGTAGGACAACATACAATCATACCATAGGCTAGCTTCTACGGTTTAGCCTCTACGATCTCATGGTAGATCAACTCTTGTAATACTCATATCATCAAGAACAATCAAGAAGGACGTAGGGTATTACCTCCATCAAGAGGGCCCGAACCTGGGTAAACATCGTGTCCCTCGCCTCCTGTTACCATCCGCCTTAGACGCACAGTTCAGGACCCCCTACCCGAGATCTACCGGTTTTGACACCGACATATATTTTTGGTATGTTTATGATAAAGATGCAAAGTAAATAAAGCAAAATAAAAACGATGCAAAAAATAGCTTGTTGATGGAAGATTAATATGATAGAAAATAGACCCGGGGGCCATAGGTTTCACTAGTGGCTTCTCTCGAGAGCATAAGTATTACGGTGGGTAAACAAATTACTGTTGAGCAATTGACAGAATTGAGCATAGTTATGAGAATATCTAGGTATGATCATGTATATAGGCATCATGTTCGAGACAAGTAGACCGACTCCTGCTTGCATCTACTACTATTACTCCACACATCGACCGCTATCCAGCATGCATCTAGAGTATTAAGTTCAAAAGAACAGAGAAACACTTTAAGCAAGATGACATGTGATGACCCACAAGTATAGGGGATCTATCGTAGTCCTTTCGATAAGTAAGAGTGTCGAACCCAACGAGGATCAGAAGGAAATGATAAGCGGTTTTCAGCAAGGTATTCTCTGCAAGTACTGAAATAAGTGGTAACAGGTAGTTTTGTGATAAGATAAATTGTAACGAGCAACAAGTAACAAAAGTAAATAAAGTGCAGCAAGGTGGCCCAATCCTTTTTGTAGCAAAGGACAAGCCGGAACAAACTCTTATAATAGGAAAAGCGCTCCTGAGGACACATGGGAATATCGTCAAGCTAGTTTTCATCACGTTCATATGATTCGCGTTCGATACTTTGATAATTTGATATGTGGGTGGACCGGTGCTTGGGTGATGTTCTTACTTGAACAAGCATCCCACTTATGATTAATCTCTATTGCAAGCATCCGCAACTACAACAAAAGTATTAAGGTAAACCTAACCATAGCATGACTCATATGGATCCAAATCAGCCCCTTACGAAGCAACGCATAAACTAGGGTTTAAGCTTCTGTCACTCTAGCAACCCATCATCTACTTATTACTTCCCAATGCCTTCCTCTAGGCCCAAATAATGGTGAAGTGTTATGTAGTCGACGTTCACATAACACCACTAGAGGCTAGACAACATACATCTTATCAAAATATCAAACGAAACCAAATTCACATGACTACTAATAGCAAGACTTCTCCCTTGTCCTCAGGAACAAACTTAAATACTCACAAAGCATATTCATGTTCATAATCAGAGGGGTAATAATATGCATATAGGATCTGAACATATGGTCTTCCACCAGATAAACCAACTAGCATCAACTACAAGGAGTAATCAACACTACTAGCAACCTACTAGTACCAATCCCGGACTTTGAGACAAGAATTGGATACAATAGATGAACTAGGGTTTGGAGATGAGATGGTGCTGGTGAAGATGTTGATGGATATTGCCCTCTCCCGATGAGAGGAGCGTTGGTGATGACGATGGTGATGATTTCCCCCTCCCGAAGGGAAGTTTCCCTGGCAGAACAGCTCTGCCGGAGCTCTAGATTGGTTCCGCCAAGGTTTCGCCTCATGGCGGCGGAGTCTCGTCCCGAAAAGTCCCTTCTGATTTTTTTCTCATCGACAGACTTCATATAGCAGAAGATGGACGTGAGAGACCCACCAGGGGGCCCACGAGGTAGGGGGCGCGCCCCCCACCCTCGTGAGCAGGGTGTGAGCCCCCTGGCCTTCATCTTTGGCGAGGATTTTTCTTTATTTATTTTAAGATGTTCCGTGGAGTTTCAGGACTTTTGGAGTTGCGCGGAATAGGTCTCTAATATTTTCTCCTTTTCCAGCCCAGAATTCCAGCTGCCGGCATTCTCCCTCCTTATGTAAACCTTGTAAAATAAGAGAGAATAGCCATAAGTATTCTGACATAAAGTGAAATAACAGTCAATAATGCAATAAATATCGATATAAAAGCATGATGCAAAATGGACATATCAACTCCCCCAAGCTTAGACCTCGCTTGTCCTCAAGCGAAAAGCCGATAACAATAAATATGTCCTCATGTTTAGAGGTAGAGGCGTTGATAAAAATAAAATACGGACATGAAGGCATCATGATTATTCTCATAACAGCAACATATATAGATTTTGTCATATGATTACTTATGTTCAAGTGATGATCTATTCACAATGCAAAAGTATAAATCATAAACCTTATTGGGCTCCGACAAACTATAATCTCAGTCATTGAAGCAATTGCAATTTATCATAACATCGGAAAGAGTCTATGTCAGAGCTAAAAAGCAAGTCCACGTACTCAACTATCATTTAGTCCTTCATAATTGCTAACACTCATGCAATACTTGTGGTTATGAAGTTTTAATCAGACACAGAGAAAGATAGGGGCTTATAGTTTTGCCCCACAACCTTTTACCTCAAGGGTAATGTCAACAATAATAATTCATGCTCCCCTATATCCAATTAGATATATATATATCATGTTCTTTCCAACATGCTGAGCTTGCCAAAGGATAAATGAAAAAGGAAAGGTGAAGATCACCGTGACTCTTGCATAAGGTAGAAGATAATAATAAAAGATAGGCCCTTCGCAGAGGGAAGCAGAGGTTGCCATGCGCTTTTATGGTTGGATGCACAAAATCTCAATGCGAAAGAACGTCACTTTATATTGCCCCTTGTGATATGAACCTTTATTATGCAGTCTGTCGCTTTTATTACTTCCACATCACAAGATCGTATAAAGCTTATTTCTCCCACACCAATCAATCATACATATTTAGAGCAATTTTTATTGCTTTGCACCGATGACAACTTACTTGAAGGATCTTACTCAATCCATAGGTAGATATCGTGGACTCTCATGGCAAAACTGGTTTAAGGGTATTTGGAAGCACAAGTAGTATTTCTACTTGGTGCTGAGAATTTGGCTAGCATGAGGGGGAAAGGTAAGCTCAACAAGTTAGAGGATCCATGACAACATACTTTATCTCAGATATAAGAAAGACATAACTCATTACGTTGCCTTCCTTGTCCAACATCAACTCTTTAGCATGTCATATTTTAATGAGTGCTCCCAATCATAAAAGATGTCAATGATAAGATATCTATATGTGAAAACCTCTCTTTCCTTATTACTTCCTATTAATTGCAACAATGACCAAAGCTATGTCTACCAACTCCCAACAACTTTTAATCATCATACTCTTCCTATGTGAAGTCATTACTCTCAATAAGATCAATATGAACTTTTTGTTTCCTTTTTATTCTTTTTCTCTTTATTTTATTCACCCAAGATCATGGCAAATTAATCAAGCCCTTGACTCAACACTAATCTTTATTATATATAGCTCACGGACTTGATTACATAGAGAGATCAAAAAGCAAAACTCAAAACTAGATCATGCCATAAACTTTATTCTACTAGATCAAGATACTTCTAATAGGATCGAACTAAGAAAAACGATAAAGATAGGAGTTGTGATGGTGATACGATACCGGGGCACCTCCCCCAAGCTTGGTAGTTGCCAAGGGGAGTGCCCATACCCATGTGATTATGTCTCCTTTGTCGGTGAAGAAGGTGGAGGTGACGGATAATCGCACATCGAGCGTAAGAGGTCCTCCAGCTTGCAAATAATGCCCTTGAGTGCGACAATATGCTCCTTCAACAAAATATTTTCTTGTGTGAGATACTTGTTTTGTATACAAGCTAACTCAATCATCTTGAAAGCTTCGATCTCAGTTGGGGTAAGAAGGTTATGATCAAGTTGAAGGATGTCTTTTGCTGCCGGAGCTTGATCCTCCGTGGCCTTCTTGATCCTTTCATTCTTGTTGACCCTCGTGGGTTCTTCCCTCTTCAGATCTATCTTCATTAGCCAAGCATCATTGTCACCATTGTTGGAGGAGGGAGACGACATGATGCCTAGCCTGGAAAACCCTGACAGAAAACAGCTCGAAACAAGAACAGAGGAGATTTGCGTGATACGGAAGTCAAAACCATCGGGAGGTTATATAATGAACTTTTACCGACCAAAATACGTATCATGCAAGAAAACAGAGTCCGGAAGGCACACGAGGTGCTCACGAGGTAGGGGGCGCGCCCACCACCCTCGTGGGGCCCTCCTGTCCTTCCCGGACTGCTACTTATTTTTCTATTTTTCTAAATATTCCAAAACGGAGAAATATTGCCTTAAAAACTGTTTTGGAGTCGGTTTACTTACCGTACCACATACCTATTCCTTTTCGGAGTCTGAAACGGTCTAGAAGGTGTCCCTTATGTATTCCTCCGGGGTTACGGTTTCAATAATATTGGTTTCAATATTTATGGGATTACGTGAGATATATTGTTTGATTCTTTGACCGTTTACCACCTTCAGATTTGTGCCTTCGAAGTTGTTGATCTTTACGGCACCGGAACGATACCTCTTCGATAACATAGGGGCCTTCCCATTTAGAGAGAAGTTTTCCTGCAAAAAATCTTAAACGAGAGTTGTATAGCAATACATAATCACCTACATTAAGCTCACGCTTTTGTATCCTTTTGTCATGCCATCTTTTAACTTTTTCTTTAAATAACTTGGCATTTTCATATGCTTGGGTTCTCCATTCATCAAGTGAGCTAATATCAAATAACCTCTTCTCACCGGCAAGTTCAAAATCATAGTTGAGCTCTTTAATAGCCCAATATGCCTTATGTTCTAGTTTGAGAGGTAAGTGACATGCTTTTCCATAAACCATTTTATACGGAGACATACCCATAGGATTTTTATATGCAGTTCTATAAGCCCATAATGCATCATCAAGTTACTTAGACCAATTCTTTCTAGACCTATTAATAGTCTTTTGCAAAATTAATTTGAGCTCTCTATTTGCTCAATTCTATTTGACCACTAGATTGTGGGTGATAAGGAGATGCAATTCTATGATTAACATCATACTTAGCACGCATTTTATAGAAAGCACCATGAATAAAGTGTGAACCACCATCAGTCATTAAATATCTAGGGACTCCAAACCTCGGAAAAATAACTTCCTTAAGCATTTTAATAGAAGTGTTATGATCAGCAATACTAGTTGGAATAACTTCTACCCACTTAGTAACGTAATCAACATCAACTAAAATATGTGTGTATCCATTAGACGCAGGAAAGGGTCCCACATAATCAAAGCCCCAAACATCAAATGGTTCAATAACAAGAGAATAATTCATAGGCATTTCTTGACGTCTACTAATATTACCAATTCTTTGACATTCATCACAAGACAAGACAAACTTACGGGCATCCTTGTAGAGAGTAGGCCAATAAAAACCAGATTGCAATACCTTGTGTGCAGTTTTATCTCCAGCGTGGTGTCCTCCATAAGCCTCGGAATGACACTTGCGTACGATATGTTCATGTTCATGCTCAGGTACACAACGTCTAATAACACCATCTACTCCTTCTTTATAAAGATGTGGGTCATCCCAAAAGTAATGTCTCAAGTCATAGAAAAACTTTTTCTTTTGCTGATATGTGAAGCTAGGTGGTATAAACTTAGCAACAATATAATTAGCATAATCAGCATACCATGGAGTACTACGAGAAGTACTTATAACATTTAATTGTTCATCAGGAAAGCTATCATTAATAGGTAGTGGGTCATCAAGAACATTCTCTAACCTAGACAAGTTGTCTGCAACGGGGTTCTCAGCTCCCTTTCTATCAACAATATGCAAATCAAATTCTTGTAGCAAGAGAACCCATCTAATAAGTCTAGGTTTAGCATCTTTCTTTTCCATAAGGTATTTAATAGCAGCATGATCAGTGTGAATAGTTACTTTAGAATCAACAATATAAGGTCTGAACTTATCACAAGCAAATACAACTGCTAAAAGCTCTTTTTCAGTAGTAGCATGATTTCTTTGAGCATTGTCTAGAGTCTTACTAGCATAATGAATAACATTTAATTTCTTATCAACTCTTTGCCCTAGAACATCACCTACATCATAATCACTAGCATCACACATAATTTCAAAGGGTAAATTCCAATCAGGTGGCTGAACAACAGGTGCAGAGACTAATGCTTTCTTAAGTATTTCAAATGCTTCTACACAATCATCATCAAAGACAAATGGTATATCTTTTTGCAATAAATTAGTCAGAGGCCGGGAAATTTTTGAGAAGTCCTTAATGAACCTCCTATAAAATCCGGCGTGACCAAGGAAACTTCTTATACCTTTGATGTCCTTGGGACATGGCATCTTCTCAATAGCATCGACCTTGGCTTTATCAACTTCAATACCTCTTTTAGAAACTTTATGCCCCAAGACAATACCTTCATTAACCATAAAGTGGCACTTTTCCCAATTCAAGACAAGATTAGTTTCTTCGCATCTCTGCAAAACTCGATCAAGATTGCTCAAGCAATCATCAAAAGAGGAACCATAGATGGAAAAGTCATCCATGAAAACCTCACAAATCTTATCACAAAAGTCAGAGAATATAGCCATCATGCATCTTTGAAAGGTAGCATGTGCATTACATAAACCAAAAGGCATACGTCTATAAGCAAAAGTACCAAAAGGGCATGTAAAAGTAGTGTTTGATTGATCTCTAGCCGACAGAGGTATTTGAGAGAAACTAGAATAACCATCTAGAAAGCAATAGTATGTATGTTTGCATAATCTTTCTAGCATTTGATCAATAAAAGATAAGGGGTAATGATCTTTCTTAGTAGCTTTATTTAATTTGCGGAAATCAATTACCATCCTATAACCTATGATAATTCTTTGTGGAATCAATTCATCTTTATCATTAGGAATAACAGTAATACCTCCCTTCTTAGGGACACAATGGACATGACTTACCCACTCACTATCAGCAACGGGATAGATTATACCTGCCTCCAGAAGCTTGAGTATTTCTTTTCTTACCACTTCTTTCATTTTAGGATTCAGACATCGTTGAGGATCATGAACTGGTTTGGCATCTGCTTCCAAATCTATTTTATGTTGACATAGAGTGGGACTAATGCCCTTAAGATCATCAAGAGTATATCCAATGGCAGCACGATGCTTCTTTAGAGTTTTCAATAATCTTTCTTATTCATGCTCTGAAAGGTTAGCACTAATAATAACAAGATATATCTTCTTTTCATCAAGATAAGCATATTTAAGATTATCAGGTAATGGTTTAAGCTCAAACACAGGATTACCCTGGGGTGGAGGAGTAAGGGAGTCCTGGATTAGGGGGTGTCCAGATGGCCGGACTATACCTTCAGCCGGACTCAGGGACTATGAAGATACAAGATTGAAGACTTCGTCCCGTGTCCGGAAGGTACTTTCCTTGGCGTGGAAGGCAAGCTTGGCGATACGGATATGTAGATCTCCTACCATTGTAACCGACTCTATGTAACCGGGTAGGGTTAGGGTTATCGCTACAGATTACGACCAGATCGGGCCTAAAACCGATCTGAGAGAGATTAACTCTCCCCAAGTCACCCATCACGTTGCCGTGGTAGAGGGACAATGCGGCGACCCTTCATCTATCTTAAGGACTCGCTACGTCCAGATTCCCAATCCCTCCAAGCCGGATACCCGCGGAGGGAAGGATATCACTCAAGACCTGAACTTAGAGTCAGGCGACGGGCTGGATTCATTAGACAGCATCCAGGAATCCAAATTTTCGAGTTCAGACATTCCTCGGCCTCTGAGCCTTAGATGGGGTGAGGCTTCGGATTTAATTCCACCCGCCCACCCAAACATAAGCGATCTATCCAAAATCAGGCAAGAACCCGATGAAACAGTACATCATTACTGGGCCAGATTCCTCCTGGTTAAGAACAGGCAAAGGGACTGCCGCGAGGAAGACGCAATCTCAATCTTCTACAAAAATTGCACGAACAAGGGAATACTCAACGCCATAAGTCGCCGTGATATTACACGCTTCGCTGACTTGGCGTCCATTGTACGAAAGTACTGTGCGATGGAAAGCACCTGGAAAATCGAAATAAAATTTTGGGACAATCCGGCCCTGAATACAGACCCAGTCCGAAATAAAAGGGTGCATCATCACCAGTCACCCGGGTCAAGCACTAAAAAGCAAAAACCCTCTACATGGCAGGGAACCGTACTAGAAGGATGGCCTAATGGACCCTGTAAAATTCACAGTACAGAGGACGCCACACCAACTCACAGCCTCAGAGCATGTTGGATACTCCGGCAGGTGGCCAAAATTGGCGAAAATCTCCTAATTCCGGAGGCCACAAAAAGCCACCCCAGAGACACCAATACGGTATTAACAGTCTTCGAGACTTTCGCATCAAATAATATGCAAAAAAGGACACTCCACAGCCTTGCCAAAGTCTACCAAATAGCAACAATAAACCCATGGAATGACACGGCTATTACCTTTAACATCAGTGATGAACCTAAATTCCGAACAGCCCGAGCACCAGCCGCATTGGTCCTCAGTCCAATAGTGGACGGCTTTCGTCTTACAAAGGTACTCATGGACGGCGGCGGCGGATTGAACCTCATTTATGAGGAGACCCTTCAAAAAATGGAAATAGACTGGAACCGCATTGAGCGAAGCAGCACAACCTTTAGAGGAATAATCCCCAGTCGGGAAGCGCGTTGTACAGGAAAAATCACACTAGATGTGGTGTTCGGCACACTGGATAATTACAGGTCCGAAGAGGTCACGTTCCAGGTGGCTCCGTTCAGCAGCGGTTATCACGCTCTGCTAGGGCGGGAAGCGTTTACAATCTTCCAAGCAATACCCCATTACGGGTACATGAAGCTCAAGATGCTCGGGCCTAACGGGATCATCACTCTCGCTAGTGATCCAGACATAGCACTCCGCGCCGATAAACAAGACAGCCGCACTGGCCCTCGAGGCACTATCCGAAGCCCTATCGGCTGAGGAGCTGACTGCGCTGCGCTCTACGGTGAATAGGGACGATATGGTACTCGACAAAAGATCCAAGTCCACCTCCTTTAAACCGGCGGACGAAATAGTCAAATTCCAAGTCCATCCAACGGACCCCAATAAAACAGCTTCCATCGGGGCACAGTTAAACCCTGATGTCGACGCCGCATTGCGAGAGTTCCTACGTGAGAACTGGGACATTTTCGCCTGGCACCCTTCAGACATGCCAGGAATCCCACGCAGGCTGGCCGAGCACAGCTTAAATATCCAAACAGGATTCAAACCTGTTAAACAGGCTCTTTGGCGTTTTTCCGAACCTAAGAGACAAGCCATGGGAGAGGAGCTAGCAAAGCTATTGGAGGCCGGATTCATCAGAGATATAAAACATCCGGACTGGCTAGCAAACCTGGTGATGGTACCAAAGAAGGACAAATCCTGGCGCCTGTGTGTTGATTTTAAAGACCTTAACAAGGCTTGCCCAAAGGATCCCTTCCCCCTCCCCTGCATCGATCAAATTATCGACGCTACTGCAGGACACCATTCGTTGTGTTTCCTTGACGCATATTCTGGCTACCATCAAATCAAGATGGCAGAACTAGACCAAGCCGCAACGGCATTTATCACACCATACGGGCCATTCTGCTTCAACACGATGCCCTTCGGGCTCAAAAATGCTGGCGCAACATATCAGCACATGATTCAGACATGTCTGGCAAGCCAGATTGGCAAAACAGTGGAGGCATATGTAGACGATGTGGTCGTCAAAACAAGACATGTTGAATCTCTAGTAGACGACTTGAGGCTCACATTTGATAACCTCCGAACATACGACATCAAGCTCAACCTGGAAAAATGCGTTTTCGGCGTTCCAGCCGGAAAGCTCTTGGGCTTTATTGTATCCAGTAGAGGAATTGAAGCAAATCCAGCCAAGATCTGAGTTCTTCGCAACCGGATATCCCAAAGGACCTCAAACAAATACAAAAGTTAACCGGATGCGTCGCGGCTCTAAGCCGCTTTATCTCCCGCTTGGGAGAAAAGGCCCTATCCCTTTACCGCCATCTTCGGCGCACCGAACACTTCAAATGGACGGATGCAGCCACAGCCGGACTCGACGAAATAAAAGCCATACTGGCAACAAACCCAGTCCTGGCCGCGTCAAACATTGGTGAACCAATGCTATTATACATTGCAGCAACACATCAGGTTGTAAGTGCAGTGCTCGTAGTCGAACGAGAAGCGGACGGACACAAATTCCCCCTTCAAAAGTCAGTCTATTATGTGTCCACTGTCCTCACTCCCTGCAAATCATGGTACCCGCATTATCAAAAGATTGCGTACGCGGTATTCATGGCATCCCGGAAGCTACAACACTACTTTCAAGAGTGTTCAATAACAGTAGCCTCGGAAGTACCACTTAACGATATTATAAACAACCGTGACGCAACGGGCCGGATTGCAAAATGGGCCATTGAGCTCCTCCCATTCGACATAACTTATAAGCCACGACGAGCCATCAAGTCACAAGTCTTGGCCGACTTCGTCGCAGAATGGACGGAGGCCGAACTCCCTAAAGAGTACGGCACGTACTCAAATTGGATCATGCATTTCGAAGGCTCCAAGATGTTGGCCGGACTGGGGGGCTGGCGTCGTTTTGACGTCCCCCACAGGAGACACAGTTCAATGCGTACTACAGATTATGTACACGGACTCCAACAATGCAGCCGAATATGAGGCCCTTTTACATGGTCTTCGGATGGCATTATCCATGGGCATTCAACGCCTAGAGGTGCACGGGGACTCGAACCTCGCAATATCCCAAATAAATGGAGACTTCGATGCCAAGGATCCAAAAATGGCAGCTTACCGCAACGCCATCCTAAAAATGTCAGCTCGGTTCGAGGGGCTTGAATTTCACCAGATAGCCCGGGAAAATAATCAGGCGGCAGATGTCCTGGCATGCATCAGCGCAAAACTTGATGTAGTCCCCCCCAACATTTTTTTGGAAAGGTTGTTCAAGCCATCCGTAGCATGGGAAGGGGAGCCGAACAATAACAGCCCGAACCCAACCGCATTGCCCGACACCGAACATTCTGACACAATCGGAGGCTCTGCCAATGAAATAACACCTTCAGCCCACGTAATAATGGTCGTCATCGCCCCGTGGACAGAACCATTCCTCGCCTATCTTACTAGGCAGGGACTCCTCGAGGACCAAAATGAGGCACGCTGCATAGTGCGGCGATCCAAAGCCTACAGAGTCCACGAGGGAGAGCTTTATAAGAAAAGCACTACCGGAGTCCTTCAAAGGTACATCTCCGAAGAGGAGGGGCGGAACCTCCTGGCTGAAATTCATGCCGGACTCGGTGGACATCACGCTACAGCCCGGTCCCTTGTAAGCAAGGCCTTCCATACAGGCTTTTATTGGCTGATGGCCCGGGCAGACGCTCAGGACTTAGTCCAACGATGCACCGGTTGCCAGCTCTTTGCAAACCAAAGCCATATGCCACCCACCGCCCTCCAAACTATCCCCATTACTTGGCCCTTCACGGTATGGGGGCTTGACATGGTTGGACCCCTTAAAGGTGGAACCCACAAGCAAAAATACTTACTGGTCATGGTGGATGAGTTCACCAAATGGATAGAAGCCAAGCCTGTTAAGATGGCCAAATCCGGACCGGTGGTAGACTTTATATCCGGGGTTGTACACCGTTACAGCGTCCCCCACAACATCATCACTGATAACGGCACGAACTTCACGGCCGACGAGGTAAAACTCTGGTGCAAAAACATGGGCATCAGGCTCGATTATGCTTCCGTCTATCACCCACAAACTAACGGCCAGGTCGAACGTGCAAACGATCTTATCATGAGCGGCATCAAACCCAGATTAGTGCGGTCCCTCAAGGAATCTAACATGCACTGGGCAGAGGAGCTCGACTCTGTACTCCGGGGACTGCGGACCACACCGAATCGCACCACCGGATACACACCATTGTTTATGGTGTATGGCGTAGAGGCAGTTTTGCCTTGCGATATAATTCATGACTCACCTCGAGTGCGCATGTACGAAGAAAGAGAAGCCGAGCTCGATCGGCAGGACAGCTTGGATGCATTGGAGGAGGAGCGTGACGTGGCAAAAGCTCGTTACGCATTCTATCAACAGCAGGCTCGAAGATACCAAAGCAGAGAAGTACGGGCCAAAAATTACAACGTTGGCGAATTAGTTCTACGACTACCGGACAAGAAAAAGGACAAACTCAAGCCCAAGTGGGAAGGTCCCTTCATAATTGACCAAGTCCTGACTGGTGGAGCGTACCGCCTGCGGGATGCATCGGATAACCGACTCGAGCCAAACCCATGGAACGCAGCCCGTCTCCGAAGATTCTATGCCTAGCGCCGGACTCTGTGTTCGTCTCCTTCCTCTGTCCATTTTTTATATATTTTCTGTCTTACATTTCTTTTCTTCTTCTCTCTCTCTCTTAAAGCCTCTAAAGGCTCATAAAGTGACGCGCTATCTGCGCTCATTAAACCTGGGGGCTTCTTTAAACAGAAGCTTATTCATACAGGCTTCATGCCCAACACATGTGTCACACTTCCGCATGTACCTTTTATTCGCCATTATATGCATCGATATGACTTAAGTTTTGGCCAAGCTGGGTTGCCTGGCTCATGTGCTTACCCCTAAGTTCCTGATTGTTCGGCTAGGTGGTAAAGGGAGCACCTCTGTGATTGTTACTGCCGGATCAGCCGGACGTGTAACTCAGACTGGGTGAAGCCAAAAGCTAGCGTTCTTAAGGGAATATTCGGTCGGTGAACTAAAGATGATCTTTTTTTTATCTATATGCCCCCAGATGTTTTTCCTGTGTTTCTTTTCGCAGCATGGACATGCACCTTAGGGCATGCCTCCCAGGGAAAGGAACCCCTAACGGAACTATTCTCCCTGGAAGATGTTTCTTACTAACCATGTAATATAACATAACTAGTCGGGCACTTGTCTGTTCACGCCCCAATGACCTCTACGTCTGATCTCCATGCATTCCCCGGTTCCTATATAACCACATGGGAATTCGGACACACTCCGGACCATTAGGTCCCGAGGCTGAAGCGAAAAGGTCGGCCATGACAAAAGATCTACAATCCGGCTAGAAGGCATTATAAATGTCAATTAAATTACATAGTCATTTTGACTGGCTGTATTCCTCTTCAATACCATCTAACAGGCTGTCTAATTTACAGTCCTGCTGGGAATACTTTGCGGCCAACTCTACTTGGCCGTATACTAAGCTTACAGGGATCTCCTTCCCATCGGGCCCTACAGGACCGACCTCGGCCATGTGGTTGGGGTCAGCCTTTGTGTACCGCGTCTTCACCATGGCCCAGGCCTCCCTAGCGCCTTGACGGCAGGCTGATATCTTCCACAATCGGAAGCGCCGCCATGCTCCCTTTAGCTTCTCCGCAAGCTCTCCAAGACCTTCGGGCATGGAGACGGATGGCCACAGTGCCTGGGCGACGCCTTGCATCGCCTGCCGAACTCGATCGAGTAGTTGCGAGAGCTCGGGAAGAAGGTCACCCGTAGAACCGGGCATCTCCTCTGCAGGACGACCTGTTAGTACACCTACAAACATTGCTCTGTTAGTCGACTTCCCCGACGAACTTTCTTTCAAAAGGTTCGTTCAAGCACTTACTAAATATGCCGCGCCGAAGCCGCTGATTCTACTTCACGGAGTCTGACAGCTGGGCACGAACATCTTTCAGCTCGACGCCCAGCTTGGTGTTGGCATCTTGGAGATTGTTCTTCTCCCCCATCACCTTTATCAGCACCCTCTCGCCAGCCTTTAGCTGGCGTAGGAGGTGTTGCCTTTCCGGATTCAATCCGGCGCCATCTGCAATTTCATTTGTCAGATTCGCACCCATGCCATGCTTCGCAAAATACTTATCTTTCGAAGTATATATTACCACATGGGGTCTCCTTGGGCTCCCCTGACGCGGCTAGTGCGGCCTCAAGTTGGGCTTTGCACTCTTCCAGCTCCTTGGACAGTAGGGAATTCTTTTCTGTAAGAACATGCATAACAAATGATCCTTAAATCAGTTATTCTAACTGTTTCATGTCTCGGGGGCTACTGGTATATATATATAATTACCAGAATTTTCTTACCCGTATGTCTTTTACATACTGCTCTGTGGCTCGGCCTAGATCATCTTGAGCGGCACAGAGGTACGCATCTCCCGAGTTGAAGGCATCTAGCGTCCCTTGGGAGAAACAAGCATCGCGAAGAATTGTCCGGCGACGCCTGTGGTTCATGGCACTCTCCACCTCAGAGTTAGTGGCAGACAACCCGTCCACATCCTCCGTCGGAGGAGCATCTGGCGCGCGCCTTGCGTTCGCCTCCACCTCCGGACCAGGCTTTGGAGCCTGGCTAGTGGAGGCGCGATTGGCAGCCTCTCCGGGTATAGTCCGGCGAGGTCTCTTTGTCCTGAAAAGAGCGCAAGTGTCAATATGCCTCGAATGTATAACGCCTGCGCTGACGCCTCCGTCCGGACTGCACTTCTTTTTTGCCCGCGGGGCCCTATGGCCCCTCATTGGCTTGTCGCCGCAGGTTCGGCCTTCCGCCTTAAAAACCTCCCGTGCAAAGTTCGGTTGCAATTAGGAAACTGAACACGAGTGGGCGGACACCTATTAGGGGTACTGGGACTTCGATCTCAGGTACCTGGGGCATCAGGATTAGCCTGGGGTAATCGGCCATAATGGCCACCAAGGCGTTGTCCTTGCTCAATTGATGGAACACTCCATCAATCAGCTCCACATATATGTCTGGATCCTCTTGAGAGGCCGGGTCGAGGGACCGTCCTGGGTCCTCGGGTTGTGGAGGAGGGCCGCTTATTTCCTTAACAGCCCAGCGCAGTTCCTGCGTTAAAGTCGTCAGACTGAATATTTAACAATGGAATACAAAACAGATGGACAAGTAAATACGGCCGCTTACCCAGCTCGGGGGATTGTGCATGGAGAATCCACCCTGAGGGTTGACGCGGAGAAATTCCTCCTCTTCTCCCTTATACAAAGTGGACAAAATCTTTAGTAGAGCGGCAGCCGAATCCGGCCCCTTGCGACCGTAGCGGGTGGCATCTTCCTCCCTGTTGAAATCCCACATGGGGTGGCTTCTATACTGAAGCGGCTGCACCCCCCGCATAATGCATTCGGCCATAACCCAAATCATGGTTAGTCCGGAATGGGATAACAATCTTATTCGGCCCATCAGGTAAATGATGTCCTTTTCACTTTCCCTCTGAGGGCTCCGCGGGCGCCAGCTTAGGCGCTTCTTTAAGGGAGCGCTGTTGAATTCAAGGAGGCCGATCCGGATAGGATTCGGCAACGGGACGTCTTCTATATAAAACCATTCCGAGGGCCAGTCTTCGGACGCCTTCTTTGGGGTTCCAGACAGATATCCGGTCCCGGCGATGCGCCACACTTCGGCTCCGCCCACTTGATACATTGACCCCTTCTTGGAACGGGGCACGAGGCAAAATAGCTCCTTCCACAGTCCGAAATGAGCTTCAACACCCAAGAACAGCTCGTAGAGGGCTACAAAGCCCGCGATATGCAATACTGAAGCAGGCGTGAGATGATGTAGCTGGAGGCCGTAGAACTCCAGCAGCCCTCGGAGAAATGGATGGATTGGAAATCCGAGCCCCCTTATTAAGTAAGGGACGAGGCACACCCGCTCTCCTTTGGAGGGATTAGGGGCATTCTCTTCTTGCTCTCCGCCGTTGTAGACAGCAAGACCGGCTCGAATCGGGACCATATAGGCCGGGGGGAGAAATCCCTTGGTCTGAAGCGTCACTAGCTCGCTATGCGGGATGGAACATCTCTCCCAATATCCAGGCTTAGGTCTGGAAGGGCGAGGGGAGGAGTTGCGATGGCTGGCCATGGTGGAATGGACCTTTGTCGGATGCGCTCTGATGAACACTCGCGGAGGGGAGAAGGTGTGGATTGGATCTAAATCCTCGTCCCCTTAAATAGGGAAGCTCCTTTACGCGGCGAGGGGTGTGAATGTAAAAACACTCAGACTTTTCATATTCGTTTGACACGTGGGAAGCGGCCATTATTGGGCGCAGAAGCCAAGGAGCGCAAACATCTACAAGAAACCAGACTTTATTCAACAGGTACACGGAATTTGGAGGAGAACTCACCTTGCAATGCCGAAGACAATCTGCGCGCCGGACTCATCGTCATTGAAGCCTGGTTCGGGGGCTACCGAGGGAGTCCTGGATTAGGGGGTGTCCGGATGGCCGGACTATACTTTCAGCCGGACTCCTGGACTATGAAGATACAAGATTGAAGACTTCGTCCCGTGTCCGGAAGGGACTTTCCTTGACGTGGAAGGCAAGCTTGGCAATACGGATATGTAGATCTCTACCATTGTAACTGACTCTATGTAACCCTAACCCTACCCGGTGTCTATATAAACCGGAGGGTTTTAGTCTGTAGGACAACATACACATCAACAATCATACCATAGGCTAGCTTCTAGGGTTTAGCCTCCTCGATCTCGTGGTAGATCTACTCTTATACTACCCATATCATCAATATTAATCAAGCAGGACGTAGGGTTTTACCTCCATCGAGAGGGCCCGAACCTGGGTAAAACTTCGTGTCCCTTGTCTCCTATTACCATCCGGCCTAGACGCATAGTTCGGGACCCCCTACCCGAGATCCACCGGTTTTGACACCGACAAGGAGGATCCCCTAAGACTTCAACATGCAAATTGTGATGCAGAATAGGTTCCTGTTTAAAGAATACTTCATCTATTTCCCTTCTTTCATTCATGAACATATCATTTTCATGGTCTAGCAAATAGTGTTCTAAAGGATCACTAGGAGGTATGGCAATAGAAGCAAGACCAATAATTTCATCCTTACTAGGTAATTCTTCCTCACGATGATGTTTACTAAATTTAGATAAATTAAACTCATGAACCATATCATCCAAGCCAATAGTAACAACATTCTTTTTGCAATCTATCCTAGCATTAATAGTGTTCAAGAAGGGTCTACCAAATATAATGGGATAAAAGCTATCTTGCGGAGAAGTACGAACAAGAAAATCAGCAGGATATTTAGTTTTCCCACACAAGACTTCAACATCTCTAACAATTCCAATTGGTGAAATAGTATCTCTATTGGCAAGTTTAATTGTGACATCAATACCTTCTAACTCAGCAGGTGCAATGTCATTCTTAATTTCTTCGTATAAAGTATGTGGTATAACACTAGCACTCGCACCCATATCACATAAGCCATGATAACAATGATCTCCTATTTTAACAGAAATAACAGGCACGCCTACCATAGGTCTATGTTTATCTTTAGCACAAGGTTTAGCAATTCTAGCAGTTTCACCTTCGAACTGAATAACATGCCGATCAATATTATCAGACAAGAGATCTTTAACAATAGCAATATTAGGTTCTACTTTAACTTGCTCAGGAGGTGTATAAGTTCTAATATTGCTTTCACGAACAACAGTTGAAGCTTTTGCATGATCCTTTATTCTAACAGGGAAAGGTGGTTTCTCAACATAAGAAGTAGGAACAATAGGATCATTATAAGTGACAGTCTTTTCTTCAACTTTAATAGGTGCTGCTACTTTTACTTCTATGGGAGGATGATATTTAAACCACTTCTCCTTAGGGAGATCAACATAAGTAGCAAAAGATTCACGGCAAGAAGCTACTATCTCACAGGCAAGTCCATATTTAGTGCTAAACTTACGGAAAATATCGGTATCCATAAAAGATTTAACACAATCAAACTTAGGTGTCATACCTGACTCCTTACCTTCGTCGAGGTCCCAATCTTCAGAGTTGCGTTTAATTCTATCCAATAAATTCCATCTGAATTCAATAGTCTTCATCATAAAAGAGCCAGCACAAGAAGTATCGAGCATGGTGCGATTGTTTTCAGAAAGCCAAGCATAAAAACTTTGCATAATTATTTCTCTCGAGAGCTCATGATTGGGGCATGAATATAACATTGATTTAAGCCTCCCCCAAGCTTGAGCAATGCTTTCTCCTTCGCGAGGCCAGAAATTATATATATAATTGTGATCACGGTGAACAAGATGCATAGGGTAATACTTTTGATGAAATTACAACTTCAATCTTGTATAGTTCCATGATCTCATATCATCACATAGCCTATACCATATCAATGCGTCTCCCTTCAAAGATAAAGGGAAGACCTTCTTCTTAGCAACATCATCGGGTATACCTGCAAGCTTAAATAATCCACAAACTTCATCCACATATATTAAGTGCTCATCAGGATGCTTTGTTCCATCTCCTGTAAAAGGGTTAGCTAGCAGTTTTTCCATCATACCCGAAGGAAATTCAAAAGGAGTTTCATTTTCAATAGGTTCAGTAGGTTGAGGAGCAACTCTTTGCTCTACTAGACGGGGTGAAGATACCCCGAACAAGCCCCTCAGAGAATTACTTTCCATAGTAGCAAGTGACAGTAAATTTTAGCACATAAAATTTTCCTTACGAAATTCCACCTACCAAAGGCGCTACACTCCCCGGCAACAGCGCCAGAAAAGAGTCTTGATGACCCACAAGTATAGGGGATCTATCGTAGTCCTTTCGATAAGTAAGAGTGTCAAACCCAACGAGGAGCAGAAGGAAATGATAAGCGGTTTTCAGCAAGGTATTCTCTGCAAGTACTGAAATAAGTGGTAACAGGTAGTTTTGTGATAAGATAAATTGTAACGAGCAACAAGTAACAAAAGTAAATAAAGTGCAGAAAGGTGGCCCAATCCTTTTTGTAGCAAAGGAAAAGCCGGAACAAACTCTTATATAGGAAAAGCGCTCCCGAGGACACATGGGAATATCGTCAAGCTAGTTTTCATCATGTTCATATGATTCGCGTTTGATACTTTGATAATTTGATATGTGGGTGGACCGGTGCTTGGGTGCTGTTCTTACTTGAACAAGAATCCCACTTATGATTAACCTCTATTGCAAGCATCCGCAACTACAACAAAAGTATTAAGGTAAACCTAACCATAGCATGAAACATATGGATCCAAATCAGCCCCTTACAAAGCAACGCAAAAACTAGGGTTTAAGCTTTTGTCACTCTAGCAATCCATCATCTACTTATTACTTCCCAATGCCTTCCTCTAGGCCCAAATAATGGTGAAGTGTTATGTAGTCGACGTTCACATAACACCACTAGAGGCTAGACAACACACATCATATCAAAATATCAAACGAATACCAAATTCACATGACTACTAATAGCAAGACTTCTCCCTTGTCCTCAGGAACAAACGTAATTACTCACAAATCATATTCATGTTCATAATCAGAGGGGTAATAATATGCATATAGGATCTGAACATATGATCTTCCACCAAATAAACCAACTAGCATCAACTACGAGGAGTAATCAACACTACTAGCAACCTACTAGTATCAATCCTGGACTTTGAGACAAGAATTGGATACAAGAGATGAACTAGGGTTTGGAGATGAGATGGTGCTAGTGAAGATGTTGATGGAAACTGCCCTCTCCCGATGAGAGGAGAGTTGGTGATGACGATGGTGATGATTTCCCCCTCCCGGAGGGAAGTTTCCCCGGCAGAACAGCTCTGCCGGAGCTCTAGATTGGTTCCGCCAAGGTTTCGCCTCGTGGCGGCGAAGTCTCGTGCCGAAAAGTCCCTTCTGATTTTTTTCTCATCGAAAGACTTCATATAGCAGAAGATGGACGTCGGAGACCCACCAGGGGGCCCACGAGGTAGGGGGCGCGCCCTAGGAGGGGGGCGCCCCCCACCCTCGTGAGCAGGGTGTGGGCCCCCTGGCCTTCATCTTTGGTGAGGATTTTTATTTATTTATTTTAAGCTGTTCCGTGGAGTTTCAGAACTTTTGGAGTTGCGCAGAATAGGTCTCTAATATTTGCTCCTTTTCCAGCCCAGAATTCCAGCTGCTGGCATTCTCCCTCCTTATGTAAACCTTGTAAAATAAGAGAGAATAGCCATAAGTATTCTGACATAAAGTGAAATAACAGTCCATAATGCAATAAATATCGATATAAAAGCATGATGCAAAATGGACGCATCAACATGATGTAGAGGGATAAACTCATGCAATATGATATAAACCCCATCTTGTCATCCTCGATGGCAACAATACAATACAATACGTGCCTTGCTGCCCCTACTGTCACTGGGAAAGGACACCACAAGATTGAACCCAAAGCTAAGCACTTCTCCCATTGCAAGAAAGATCAATCTAGTAGGCCAAACAAAACTGATAATTCGGAGAGACTTGCAAAGATAACCAATCATACATAAAAGAATCCAGAGAAGATTCAAATATTGTTCATAGATAAACTTGATCATAAACCCACAATTCATCGAATAGATCTCCACAAGAGAGGGGAGAACATTGTATTGAGATCCAAAAAGAGAGAAGAAGCCATCTAGCTAATAACTATGGACCCGAAGGTCTGAGGTAAACTACTCACACATCATCGGAGAGGCTATGGTGTTGATGTAGAAGCCCTCCGTGATTGATGCCCCCTCCGGCGGAGCTCCGGAAAAGGCCCCAAGATGGGATCTCACGGGTACAGAAGGTTGCGGTGGTGGAATTAGAGTTTTGGCTCTGTATCTGGTAGTTTGGGGGTACGTAGGTATATATAGGAGGAAGAAGTATGTCGGTGGAGCACCATGGGCCCCACGAGGGTGGACG
>NC_041388.1:358236865-358250308 GCF_002162155.2 Triticum dicoccoides
TACCTCGTGCCTTCCTAGTTGCTTTCTTGGGGTAGGGTCCAAGTCCTCTGGATCACGTTCATTCCAAAAATCACGTTCCCTAAGGTTTCATTCCGTTTTGGACTCCATTTGATATTCTTTTTCTGTGAAACTCTTAAATAGGCAAAAAACAGCAATTCTGGGTTGGGCCTTCGGTTAATAGGTTAGTCCCAAAAATAATATAAAAGTGTATAATAAAGATCAATAATGTCCAAAACAGAATATAATATATCATGGAACAATAAAAAATTATAGATACGTTGGAGACGTATCAAGCATCCCCAAGCTTAATTCCCGCTCGTCCTCGAGTAGGTAAATGATAAAAACAGAATTTTTGATGTGGAATGCTACTTGGCATAATTTCAATGTAATTCTCTTAACTATGGTATGAATATTCAGATCCGAAAGATTCAAGACAAAAGTATAATATTGACATAGAAGTAATAATACTTCAATCATACTAACTAAGCAATTATGTCTTCTCAAAATAACATGGCCAAAGAAAGTTATCCCTACAAAATCATATATTCTGGCTATGCTCTATCTTCACCACACAAAGTATTTAAATCATGCACAACCCCGATGACAAGCCAAGAAATTGTTTCATACTTTTGGTGTTCTCAAACTTTTTCAATCTTCACGCAATACATGAGCGTGAAGCCATGGACATAGCACTATATGTGGAATAGAATGATGGTTGTGGAGAAGACAAAAAGGGAGAAGATAGTCTCACATCAACTAGGCGTATCAACGGGCTGTGGAGATGCCCATTAATAGATATCAATGTGAGTGAGTAGGGATTGCCATGCAACGGATGCACTAAAGCTATAAGTATATGGAAGCTCAACAAAATGAACTAAGTGGGTGTGCATCCAACTCGCTTGCTCATGAAGACCTAGGGCATTTTGAGGAAGCCCATCATTGGAATATACAAGCCAAGTTCTATAATGAAAAATTCCCACTAGTAAATGAAAGTGATATCATAGGAGATCATGGTGCTACTTTGAAGCACAAGTGTGGTAAAAGGATAGTAGCATTGTCCCTTCTCTCTTTTTCTCTCATTTTTTTATTTGGGCCTTTTCTATTTTTTTATGGCCTCTTTTTTTAGTCCGGAGTCTCATCCCGACTTGTGGGGGAATCATAGTCTCCATCATCCTTTCCTCACTTGGGATAATGCTCTAAAAATGATGATCATCACACTTTTATTTACTTACAACTCAACAATTACAACTCAATACTTAGAACAAAATATGACTCTATGTGAATGCCTTCGGCGGTGTACCGGGATGTGCAATGATGCATGAGTGACATGTATGAAAGAATTATGAACGGTGGCTTTGCCACAAATACAATGTCAACTACATGATCATGCAAAGCAATATGACAATGATGGAGCGTGTCATAGTAAGCGGAATGGTGGAAAGTTGCATGGCAATATATCTCGGAATGGCTATGGAAATGCCATGATAGGTAGGTATGGTGGCTGTTTTGAGGAAGGTATATGGTGGGTGTATGATACCGGCAAAAGGTGCGCAGTATTAGAGAGGCTAGCAATGGTGGAAGGGTGAGAGTGCATATATTCCATGGACTCAACATTAGTCATAAAGAACTCACATACTTATTGCAAAAATCTATTAGTTATCGAAAGAAATTATTACGTGCATGCTCCTAGGGGGATAGATTGGTAGGAAAAGACCATCGCTCGTCCCCGACCTCCACTCATAAGGAAGACAATCAATAAATAAATCATGCTCCAACTTCATCACATAACGGTTCACCATACGTGCATGTTACGGGAATCACAAACTTCAACACAAGTATTTCTCAAATTCACAACTACTCATCTAGCATGACTCTAATATCACCATCTCCATATCTCAAAACAATTATCAAGTATCAAACTTTTCTTAGTATTCAGCACACTCATAAGATTTTTACTAATCTTGCATGCCTATTAAAGCAAATTACCACGCTGTTTTGTATGACTCTCAAAATAATCTAAGTGAAGCATGAGAGAACAATTGTTTCTATAAAACAAATCCACCACCATGCTCTAAAAGATATAAGTGAAGCACTAGAGTATTCTAATAATTTTCAAATCATGTGAGTTTATCTCAAAAGGTGTGTACAGCAAAGATGATTGTGGCAAACTAACAAATAAAAACTCAAATAATACAAGACGCTCCAAGCAAAACACATATCATGTGGTGAATAAAAATATAGCTCCAAGTAAAGTTACCAATGGAAGTAGACAAAAGAGGGGATGCCTTCCGGGGCATCCCCAAGCTTTGGCTTTTAGGTGTCCTTATATTATCTTGGGGTGCCATGGGCATCCCCAATCTTAGGCTCTTTCCACTCCTTGTTCCATAATCCATCAAATCTTTTACCCAAAACTTGAAAACTTCACAACACAAAACACAAAATATAAAATCTCGTGAGCTCCGTTAGCGAAAGAAAACAAAACACAACTTCAAGGTACTGTAATGAACTCATTATTTATTTATATTGGTGTTAAACCTACTGTATTCAAAATTCTCTATGGTTTGTAAACTATTTTACTAGCCATAGATTCATCAAAATAAGCAAACAACACACGAAAAATAGAATCTGTCAGAAACAGAACAGTCTGTAGTAATATGTAGATAACGCAAACTTCTGGAACCCCAAAAATTCTAAAATAAATTGCTGGAGGTGAGTAATTTATCTATTAATCATCTTCAAAAATAATTAACTAAATATCACTTTACAAATAAAAATGGCAGCAATTCTCGTGAGCGCTAAAGTTTCTGTTTTTTACAGCAAGATCAAAAAGACTTTCCCCAAGTCTTCCCAACGGTTCTACTTGGCACAAACACTAATTAGACACAAAAAACACAACCAAAACAGAGGATAGATAAATTATTTATTACTAAACACGAGCAAAAAGCAAGGAATAAAAATAAAATTGGGTTGCCTCACAAGAAGCGCTATCGTTTAACGCCCCTAGCTAGGCATAAAAGCGAAGATAGATCTAGGTATTGCCATCTTTGGTACGCAATCCATAAGTGTCTCTCATAATAGATTCATATGGTAATTTAATTTTATTTCTAGGGAATTATTCCATACCTTTCCTTAACGGAAATTTGAATCTAATATTCCCTTCCTTCATATCAATACTTGCACCAATCGTTCTAAGGAAAGGTCTACCAACAATAATAGGACATGAAGGATTGCAATCTATGTCAAGAACAATAAAATCTACGGGCACATAATTCCTATTTGCAACAATAAGAACATCATTAATTCTTTGCATAGTTTTCTTAATAGTGGAATCCGCAAGGTGGAAGTTTAAAGAGCAATCATCAAAATCACGGAAACCTAGGAAATCACACAAAGTCTTTGGAATCGTGGAAACACTAGCACCCAAATCACACAAAGCATAGCATTCATGATCTTTAATTTTAATTTTAATAGTAGGTTCCCACTCATCATAAAGTTTTCTAGGGATAGAAACTTCAAGCTCAAGTTTTTCTTCATAAGATTGCATCAAAGCATCAACGATATGTTTAGTAAAAGCTTTATTTTAACTATAAGCATGTGGAGAATTTAGCACGGATTGTAACAAGGAAATACAATCTATCAAAGAGAAATTATCATAATTAAATTCCTTGAAATCCAAAATAGTGGGTTCATTGATATTTAAAGGTTTGGCCTCTTCAATCCCACTTTTAACAATTTTAGCATCAAGATCTAAAGACTTCGAATTTTTGGAACGCCTTCTAGGTAAAGGTGGATCATATTCAGTCCCATCATTATCAAGATTCATATTGCAAAACTAAGATTTAATAGGGGACACATCAATAACTTTTAGATCTTCATCTTTATTTTCATGGAAACTAGAAGAACACGCTTTCACAAAACAATCTTTCGTAGAACACTTCCTAGCGGTTCTTTCTTAGCACTCATCAATGAAATTCTCATGGGTTTGAGAGACTCATTGATATCATGCTTAGGTGGAGTAGATCTAAGTTTCAAAGAATCAACATCAAGAGAAATTCTATCAATGTTCCTAGCCAATTCATCAACTTTAAGCAATTTTTCTTCAAGCAAAGCATTGAAATTCTTTTGCAAATTCATAAACTCCTTAACACTAGTCTCAAATTCAGATGGCATCTTATTAAAGTTTCCATAAGAATTGTTGTAGGAATTACCATAATTATTAGAGTAATTACTAGGATACGGCCTAGGATTAAAATTACCTCTATACGCGTTGTTACCAAAATTATTCCTACCAACAAAATTCACATCCATAGATTCATTGTTATTCTCAATCAAAGTAGACAAAGGCATATCATTAGGATCAGAAGAAACACTTTTATTAGTAAATAATTTCATAAGTTCATCCATCTTCCCACTCAAAACATTAATTTCTTCTATCGCATGCACTTTCTTATTAGTGGATCTTCCAGTGTGCCATTGAGAATAATTAACCATAATATTATCTAGGAGTTTAGTAGCTTCTCCTAAAGTGATTTCCATAAAAGTGCCTCCCGCGGCCGAATCTAAAAGATTTCTAGAAGCAAAATTCAATCCGGCATAAATTTTTTGTATAATCATCCACAAATTCAAACCATGTGTAGGGCAATTACGTATCATTAATTTCATCCTCTCCCAAGCTTGTGCAACATGTTAATGATAAAGTTGCTTAAAATTCATAATATCGTTTCTAAGAGAGATGATATTAGCGGGAGGAAAATACTTAGAGATAAAAGCACCTTCGCACTTATTCCATGAATCAATACTATTTTTAGGCAAAGACGAAAACCAAGCTTTGGCACGACTCTAAGCGAAAAAGGAAATAGCTTAAATTTAACAATATCATTGTCCACATCTTTCTTCTTTTGCATATCACACAAATCAACAAAGTTGTTTAGATGGATAGCGGCATCTTCACTAGGAAGGCCGGAAAAAAATCTTTCATGACAAGAATCAGCAAAGCATCATTAATTTCAAAAGATTAAGCATCGGCAAGAGGAGAAATCAGAGTGCTAATAAAATCATTGTTGTTGGTATTAGTAAAGTCACACAATTTGGTATTATCTTGAGCCATCGTGAAAGGCAAGAAATCCAACATACAAGCAAACAAGAAACGGGTAAAAAAGAGGCAAATAGGGAAAGAGAAGGAGGACGGAGAGAGCGGGCAAATAAAGCGGCAAGGGTGAAGTGGGGGAGAGGAAAACGAGAGGCAAATGGCAAATAATGTAATGCGGGAGATAAGGGTTTGTGATGGTGTAGGATCGAAAGTATGTCTACAGGGGGGTGATTAGACTACTTGACCAAATAAAAACTTATCCTTTTCCCAATTTTAGTTCTTGGCAGATTTTAGCAACTTTGGACAAGTCAAGCAATCTTAACACAATTCAAGCAAGCATGCAAAGAGTATATGAGCAGCGGAAAGTAAAGCATGCAACTTGCAAGAATGTAAAGGGAAGGGTTTGGAGGATTCAAACGCAATAGGAGACACAGATGTTTTTGTCGTGGTTCTGATAGGTCGTGCTATCGTGCATCCATGTTGATGGAGACTTCAACCCACGAAGGGTAACGGCTGCGTGAGTCCACGGAGGGCTCCACCCACGAAGGGTCCACGAAGAAGCAACCTTGTCTATCCCACCATGGTCGTCGCCCACGAAGGACTTGCCTTACTAGCGGTAGATCTTCACGAAGTAGGCGATCTCCTTGCCCTTACAAACTCCTTGGTTCAACTCCACAATCTTTTCGGAGGCTCCCAAGTGACACCTAGCCAATCTAGGAGACACCACTCTCCAAGAAGTAACAAATGGTGTGTTGATGATGAACTCCTTGCTCTTGTGCTTCAAATGATAGTCTCCCCAACACTCAACTCTCTCTCACAGGATATGTATTTGGTGGAAAGAAGATTTGAGTGGAAAGCAACTTGGGGAAGGCTAGAGATTAAGATTCACATGGTAAGAATGGAATATCTTGGCCTCAACACAAGTGTAGGTGGTTCTCTCTCAGAAAAAGTAAGTTGGAAGTGTAGGTTTGTTCTGATGGCTCTCTCCATGAATGAAGAGGTGGTGGAGGGGTATATATAGCCTCCACACAAAATCTAACCGTTACACACAACTTGCCAATCTCGGTGGGACCGAATTGATAAACTCGGTCGGACCGATTCGGCAAAGCTAGTGACCGTTAGGAGTTTCGGTGGGACCGACATGCAACTCGGTAGGACCGATATGGTTAGGGTTAGGGCATAACGTAATCTCGATGAGATCGATTACACAAACTCTGTGAGACCGATTTTGGTAATAAGTTAACAAGAGAGTTGGTCAGGTAAACTCGGTGGGACCGATTTGCTCATTTCGGTGAGACCGAAATGTTACAAAAGGGAAACAGAGAGTTTACATTGCAATCTCGGTGAGACCGATCACTCAACGCGGTGGGACCAAAACGTTACGAAGGTAAACAGAGAGATTACAATCCCATCTCGGTGAGACCGAGATCCCTATTGGTGAGACCGATTTTCCTAGGGTTTGTGGCAGTGACTATGACATTTGAACTCGGTGGCGCCGGATAGAAAGAATCGGTGGGGCCGAGTTTGACTTTTGGTTTAGGTCATATGTGGATGTGAGAAAGTAGTTGAGGGCTTTGGAGCATATCACTAAGCATTTTGAGCAAGAGCCTCATTAAGCAACACCTCATCCCTCCTTGATAGTATTGGCTTTTCCTATAGACTCAATGTGATCTTGGATCACTAAAATAGAAAATGTAGAGTCTTGAGCTTTGAGCTTGAGCCAATCCTTTTGTCCTTAGCATTTTAAGGGGTCCACTTTTCTCATCCATGCCATGCCAATCATTGAGCTTTCTTGAGATATTAATTTTGAAATAGCATTAGCTCAATGAGCTATATGTTGTTAGGAATTACCAAAACCACCTAGGGATAGTTGCACTTTCAATCTCCACCTTTTTGGTAGTTGATGACAACATATAGATCAAAGCTTCGACAAATGATAATAAGAGTGATAAACATTGTCGCTTTGAGAAGTATGTGAAAAGCAAGAGTTCCCCCTAAATTTGTGCATAGTTTAAGATTTGCTTTGGACTGCAAATGCAGAATGAGTTAGGAACATGGGTTACTCTTCCATGTCACATACATCTTGGTGGAGCGCTCAAAATGATAATAATGAAATACATGCACTCATCACCAAGCAAAGTGAATGATCATATGGGGATATAAAAGGATAATGTCATCCAACAAGCATTAAGGTAGCATATGATCAAACACATGATCATCCAAGTATCACACAAAAGCATAAAGTATATCAAACAAGCAAATAAACAAAGTTCAACCATCAAACAATAAGAGAGAACAAAGAGCAAAACTCTCTCTCGAAGCCTATGATCTATACATTTTCTCCCCCTTTGGCAACAAGTTACCAAAAAGTTCATAAAAACTGCATAGTGCTAGATCGACTCTCAGGCTTGGTCTTCAGGTGGTGGTGTAGATAACACTCCAAGGACGAAGGCATCAGTTGATGTAGATGGAGTTGGTGGAGTGGGTGCTGGAGCTGGTGGCACTAAAGTTGTAGCTGGTGCAGATGAAGTTGCTCTGGTATCTGTAACAGGCACTGCAGCAGATCTCTGTCCTTTGGGCACTCTAGCAAAAGCATCAGTGGTAGACTTGCCCTTCTCCTCTTGCACTTCATCCTGAAGTTGCTCAACAACTGACTGGATCTCAATGACCTTCACATCTAAATCATAGAACTTTTGCTCCATGATCCTCTCCAAGCTCTCCTGGTTTTGAGTCAGGGTGGCCAATCCCTTCTCAATCCTCAGAGTGGAGGCAATCAAGTAGCCAAGCTGATCTTGCTTGCTCTTCAGAAGATACTGAGATGCCTCATCAATGGTTGGCATCTTTGCAGCCTTTTCAGTCCTTGCCTTCTCCCTCTTTGCTTGTGCTTGCACAGAAGATGGTTCATTTTCATCCATCACCATAGTGTTGTCCTCAAAGTCTGAGTAGATGGGCATGTGTTCCTTGTCCAAGAGATATGTGTCAGTGCCCATCTTGGAGTTGATTAGCTCCTGGATCTGTGGGGCATACCCACAACTTCTCTTCTGATCTGTAGCTGTTCTATTTATGGTTTCCACAATTAGGCTCATGACTTTGAACTTTTGAGGCACATCAAATATGTGAAGCAGGTTAATTGCATGGCCTCTGATCATATTGTGATCACCTGACTTTGGCAAAAGAGTGTGCCTGAGGATCCAGTTGATTGTTGGCAAACCTGACAGAAGTTAATGTACTGATCCAAACTTGTGTGTCTCAAGAGCAGCATCTGGGATCTCTTTGTACATATGTTCCATGGTGTTGTGATCCTTCTTCTTCTTGGCATAGACATCCAAGTCATCTTCATTCTCCTCAAGAGCATTGATCAATTTTGCCCATTCTTCAACCGTTGACTGGTACCTAGTACCTTCAGACATCCAGACAATCATTCCATCTAGGTAGAAATGAGTTGTGGAGTAGAACTGCATAATAAGCTCATCATTCCACTTTGTGAGCTTCTGAGCCACAAACTTATCGACTCCACATGCCTTGAAGCTGTCATATACACCAGGGAAGTGATCTTCATTTTCCTCAATGAATTTCCAATCAACCCATCTCATGTCACACACTATGGGCTTCTTGTCAAGTAAAATAGTCTCATAGAAGTCCTGTTGTTCCTTTGTATGGAACCTGTAGTCCACAGCAGTACCTCTCCTGGTGGCATATGGATCAGACTCTCTCCATAGCCTCAATCCAGAATCCTTCCTGATTTTCATATTCTCTACAACTGGGTGAGCACCATTGTGATCTGGGATCTTGGGCTTCAACTTCTCCAAAACGACAGAATCATCTTCTTCTTTAGCAGCTTGAGGCACTGGGGCCTTGTTCTTCTCCTCAGCAGGGATGTTCCTGGTGCTCCTCTTGGGTTTTAGCTTTGGAGATGGAGCAGAAGTCTTAGGAGCAGTTTTGGGCTTAGATGGAGCAACCCCTGCCCTTATAGCATCTCCCATAAGCTTTTGAGCTTTGGGTGCTAGTGCTGCATCCTCTTCCTCTTCCTCTTCTTCAGAGTCTCTCATTATTGAAGATCTGCCAAGCACTCTGGCAGTGGTCTTCTTGACCCTTTCCTTCCTTTTCTTTTCTGCCACAACCTGTTCTTTGGGTGTAGGTCCCAAAGTCTCTTGAGTGGATGTTCTGGCCTTTGACATGGGAACTCTGTTGGCAGGAACCTTTTGCTTCATTCCTGGCTTAGTGGAAGCAGCTGTGCCATATTCCTTTTTCAGGACTTTCCTTTTTGAGGTGGCCTCTTCTACAATAGCCACATAGTCCTCATCCTCAGGTTCTCTTCTTTCTGGTCCTGGTGGCTGCCTTAGGCAAGTTGCTGGGTGTACTCCTGCTTCCCTCATCAAAGCTGCTAGAGGGACTAGTGCCCTCACTCATGTTAACTTGCTCCTCAGACTTGTTCTGACTGTCACACTGATCTCACATGATGCAAACACTGACAACAGACCCAGTGAATAGATTATAGATGAGGTAGATTGGATAAGCATCACAAAGTACAGAGGTTTTTGCAAAAGAATGAGTTAAAAACTTAGTTTTAGTTTTCCACAGAAAGCATTTCGGATCTATCGATCTGAAAACTCGGTGATACCGAAGCAGCTTTTGGAACCTAAACTAGCGAACTTGGTCAGACCGAGTCACAGTTCGGCGGCACCGAGACTGCTAGGGTTTCACAAATATTGAACTATGTCACACCGATTTGCAATTCTCGGTCAAACTGAGAATCACATGTGCAATGGCCTTAGCCAAATCGGTGGAACTGATTTCAACAACTCGGTTGGTCCGAGATGATTTCGGCGGAAACCTAACTGAAAGGATCGAGATGGACCTAGAGGGGAGTGAATAGGTACACTTACAAATTTTAATTGTTACTAAGCAATTTTAGGCAATAATGCGGAAAATGAAAGTGAGCCTAACAATTGCAAGTATGATACTAATGAGCTAAGCAAGATAAACAAGTGACACAAATATATGTATGAGTAAGCAAGCACAAGATGATATAAGTAAGTGCTAGAAGACAAGTAACCACAAGTAGAGAGTTAGGGTTAGGGATAACCGCGACTCCGAGAGACGAGGATGTATGCCGATGTTCACTTCCTTGGAGGGAAGCTACGTCACTGTTTAGAGAGGTGGATGTTACCACGAAGGCACACCAACGCCACGAAGGCTCACCCTATTCTCTCCTTGAGACAACACCACGAAGGCGTTTCTCAACCACTAGTGGTAGACCTTGGGGTGGTCTCCAAACCCTCACAAACTTTCCGGGGAAAATCACAATGGTCGATTTCTCGCCGGAGCACTCCTACCGCCTAGGAGTCTCCAACCTCCAAGAGTAACAAGACGCACCACAAAAACAAGGGGGAATCAACTTTCGCTTTGATGAATGTGTAGATCGGGCACTTCTCCTTTGCTTCTCAAAAGATCAAGAGCTTTGGTTGGCTAAGGAGGGAGATCTCCAAGAAATCGAGGTCTGAAAATGGAGGTGAGAGAAATGGAGTCGTCAACCCCTTCGTGAGGAAGAAGAAGACTATTTACATGTGGGGATGAAATCTGGCCGTTGGAGGCAGATTTCTGCGCAGCCCGGAAGTTCCGGCAACGGACGGAAGTTCCGGACCCCGGAAGTTCTGGCCAAGTTCCGGACAGGTTCCGGGCTACACAGAAGGTTTGCACCACTCAGTAGTACCCCAGAAGCTGCTGACACAGGGGACGGAAGTTCCGGCCGCCCCGGAAGTTCCGGGTGACGGAAGTTCTGGCCAGGTTCCGGCGAGGTTCCGGGCTACACAGAGAGATCGCACGAAAAGTGCAGTTTCTCTGGGTACCCTGGAAGCTTCCCGGACCCCGCCCGGACATTCTGGTCCCCGGAAGTTCAGGCCGTCCCCAGAAGTTCCGGCCTGAACAGAGACTTGGCACTAGGATTTTCATATCAATGTGAGAAGGTAAGTTGATTCCCCAGATGTTTTTACTATGCACCCCCTCTTAATAGTGCGGCTGCCCTAAGCACTCAAGAAATAAGAAAACATTAAGGTACTCTTCTATTCTTGAGTGCACCACTTTTCCTTGTTCCAATAAGAGAGAAAATAACCATCCATGCTTCACTTTTAGTTTGATCAGGGTTGTTAACACTTAGAGCATGCGGTTAGAAACACAAATGAAGTTGTCATCAATGTCAAAAACACTTTAGTGCAATATTGCACTTTCAATCTCCCCCTTTTTGACATAGATGATAATAATGCTTGAGAGGGTAAACTCATAAAGTATATACAGAAATAAGCAACTTTAATGACAGGAAGGTACTCCCCCACAACCCATGCCTTATTTTAAGATTGCATTTGAAATGAGGTGACATGGTTAGAGGATTCTCCCCCTATCACTGTGCATACCCACAGAAGAATGATTGTAGCGACCCGACCTCAGATGGTCAAGTCTCTGTGCTTCAGTGTCATCCCTGGATCGGTAATGCTGACACACACAGTACTCGAAGGATTTATAACAGAGTAGCAATCGCACACTATTACATCGAATGTCTCCAAAGAGAACTTATTACAATAATATGGCTTAAGGCCATCTAATGCGATAACAGCGGAAGGCTTGGAAGATAGGGTGAGTCCATCAACTCCAACGGCATAGCTGAGCTACACGGCAACGACCTAACAAACCTTACTCCTCGTCTGAAAAGTCTGCAACATAATACGTTGCAGCCCGAAAACGGGTCAGCACATGGAATATGCTGGCAATATAATACAGTAGAGCAGAAACAGAATAATGCTATCACTACATGCATATATGGCTGGTGGAAAGCTGTATGGTTGTAGTTTTGCGAAAAGCCAAATTTTCCCTACAACAACGGAATAGATTTTAATTTTACTATCATGGTGGTTGAAACATCATTGAGATGGTAACCCCAACTCAATCCCAATTAAAGTGAATTAACATCCCAACAGTAATAATTAAGCATGGTGAGATACATGTGATAACCCAAGTAATAGATACTCAAGAATTGTCCATAACCGAGGACACGGCTAACCATGATTAGATTGTACACTCTGCAGAGGTTTGCGCACTTTTCCCCACAAGACTCGATCACCTCCGTTGGATTTCTCGCACTACATGGTGTTTGAGAAACGGATGACCGAGACACAGTCTTTCAAAAACGTTAACTCTCTACTCCGGGTAGACCATACCAAACCTACAAAACCCACTACCTGCTGATCTACCTCTTCAAGAGATTCATGTAACTTACTCAACTATGCTAGAGCCCATAATAGCTTGTGGCTGCACACGGAAGTTTCTAGCATGAATCATCTCAGTTCCCTTTGAGCCTGGGTGGCGGTCCATAGGAAGATCAATCGGGTACCCCGGGATTTCCAAAAAACCGGACAACACTGGGTTCCCCAGGTGCCTCAATCCACCCAGTTGTTTGATTAAGTTGCCACCTTAAGTTGAACCATTAATTAACAATCTCACATCTGACATGAATTTCACTCAAACTCAAACCATGTCTATGAGCATAGCATAGCAATAAGCAATACGTAGAAATAACTCCCAAGGGTTTGAATGTAACGGGGCAATAGGTTCTACCTCAGCAACTACTTCCCAACCCACAAGTTAATGACATCCTAATCATGCAATGTTTGAGGATTGGAACTAATGCAAAAAAACTGGGTAATAATGGGATATGATCAAAGTGTTACTTGCCTTGCTGACGGTCCGCGAATCCTAGAGACTCGTAGTAACACGCTTCGCACTCCGGGAATTCTATCGCAAGCAAACAATAACATACATAAGTAACAAGCAACGATGCACAAGCAAAAATCAAATAAGAGAGGTTGACCAGAAAGTTCAAATTAAGAACTCCGGTTCGCAAAAAGAATCAAAACACGGAGCAACGAAACTCAAACGGCGAAAGAAAGAAGCTTCGTTTACTAATCTAAAACTAGGTCAAATTTTATAGTAGCAAAACTTGTTTGAGTTGGTTAAACGGAAAGAGGGTTTCGAGACGAAACTCCAGGCGCTTGAATCGCCTGATTCCGTTAAACGAGCGAAAAGATAAACAGAAACTAAGATCGGATCAGAAATCACGATCAGAAAAATCACGGAATAAATCCGATAAAAGAAAACTAACAAACAGACTATCGAACGAGCATTGGGCGAAAACCGTTTGTTAAAACGAACGTACGGACGAACATCCGCTAACTAGAAGAACCGGAAAAAAACGACGGCGGGGCGCGATGGCTACCTCCGACGAGAGGCTCCGACGGGGCGGGGTGCGGGGCGGCGGCTCACGGGCTGCGGGGCTTGGCAGCGGCGGCGAGCGCGGGCGGCGG
>NC_041388.1:358250930-358258903 GCF_002162155.2 Triticum dicoccoides
CGACTTGGAGGAGGGGGCAAGGCGCGGCGGAGGCGGAGTCCAACTCGGACTCCGATCCGAGTGGCGGCGGCGGCGGCGGCGCGCGCAGGAGGCGGCTGCGGCGGCGGCCTGGCGCGGCTGGGCCTTAGGCCCAGTCGGCGCGGAACCTCTTTTTTTTTAAACTTCGCCGACCGAAATAAAATCCTAGAAAAAAATAAATAAAAACCTAAAAATGCCAAAACAATTTTTCACCGTCTAAATAAACTATTTAGAACAAGATGAACATTTTCTTGGCCCTAAAATGCAATTTTGAAATACATGCAATTTTTCTAATGCAAATAAAATCCGAATAAAATCCAATAAAAATCAATTTAATGATTTTAATATTTTTCCTCCAATATTTCATTTATTTTAGAGAAGTCATATTATCTCCTCTCTTTAATTTTTTAATGTGAACTATTTTTCGGAGAGAAATAATTAAAATCAAATCCTCATTTCATTATTTGATAAAAGAATCAAATATGAAGACCGGGAAATCCCCAACTCTCTCCGAGGGTCCTTGGGCTGCTTAGGATTTCGAGGATTACGAAACGGAAAAGCAATAAAACATGATATGCATGGATGATCTATGTATAACATTCCAAATTGAAAATTTGGTATGTTACAAACCTACCCCCCTTAAGATGAATCTCACCCTCGAGATTCGGGTTGGCTAGAAAATAGGTATGGGTGGTCCTTGCGGAGATCATCCTCTCGTTCCCAGGTAGCTTCATCCTCGGTATGGTGGCTCCACTGAACTTTACAAAACTTGATAACCTTACTGCGGGTGACTCTGCTGGCAAACTCAAGAATCTTAACTGGCTTCTCCTCGTAAGTCAAATCACTGTCCAACCGAATCGCCTCCAAGGGTACTGTATCTCTTAATGGTATTTCCGCCATCTCAGCATGACACTTCTTCAGCTGTGAAACATGGAACACATCGTGGACTCCTGACAATCCCTCAGGTAACTCCAACTTGTAGGCGACCTCTCCCATCCGTTCCAAAATGCGATACGGTCCTACAAATCTCGGGGCTAACTTTCCTTTAACTCTAAAACGTTTCACTCCTCGCAAGGGCGATACTCGCAGATATGCTCTATCTCCAATTTCGTAGGTTACCTCCTTGCGTTTTGAGTCTACGTAACTCTTCTGCCTGGACTGAGAAATCTTCAGTCGGTCTCGGATCAGTTTTACCTTCTCCTCAGATTCTTTAATCAAGTCTGGTCCAAACAACTATCGGTCTCCTACCTCATCCCACATCAACGATGTTCTGCACCTGCGTCCATACAGGGCTTCAAACGGTGCCATCTTCAAACTGGCTTCGTAGCTATTGTTGTATGAGAACTCTGCATACGACAAATTGTCATCCAAACAAGATCCATAATCCAGCGCACAGGCTCTCAACATGTCCAAAATTTGATTGACTCTCTCAGTCTGTCCATCTGTCTGCAGGTGAAACAATGTACTAAACTCCAATCTCATTCCCAAAGTCTGGTGTAACTGATGCCAAAACTTTGAAGTAAACTGTGTTCCTCGATCTGATACGATGGTCCTCGGAACTCCATGCAGACATACGATCCTGGACATATAGATCTTGGCCAACTTTGCACTTGTATAGGTGGTTTTCACTGGGATGAAGTGAGCTACTTTGGTCAAACGATCAACCACTACCCATATGGAATCATATCCTTCTTTAGTCCTGGGTAATCCGGTGATAAAGTCCATGCCAAGTTTATTCCGCTTCCATTCGGGTATCGGCATAGGCTGTAACAGTCCTGCTGGCTTCTGATGTTCTGCCTTAACTCTGTGACATACATCACATACGGCTACATACTCGGCAATATCCTTCTTCATACCAGTCCACCAGAAATGTTCCTTCAAATCCAAATACATCTTGGTGTTTCCGGCGTGTATCGAGTATGGTGAGTCATGGGCCTCTTGAAGTATTAACTTCCTGATCTCCTGGTTGTTGGGCACATAAACTCGGTCCTCAAACCATAGGGTATCGTGCTCATCCTCACGAAAACCTTTGGCCTTTCCTTTGCCCATATTCTCCTTTATCTCGGCAATCTCTTTATCATCTTTCTGAGCTTCCCGAATCTTGTCCGGCAATGTCGACTAAACCTCCATTGTGGCAATGAACCTTCTAGGTACAATCTCTAACCGAAGTTCCATGATGTCCTTTGCTAATTCCTTCGGCAGTCCTTTACTTTCAAGGGTATTAGCATAACTCTTCCGACTCAATGCGTCTGCTACGACATTGGCCTTACCTGGATGATAGTGTAGCTTCATGTCATAATCCTTTATAAGCTCCAACCATCTCCTCTGCCTAAGGTTCAGCTCCTTCTGGGTGAAGATGCACTTCAAATTCTTGTGATCCGTGTACACATCACAACGGTTTCCAATAAGGTAATGTCTCCAAGTCTTCAACGCATGCACTACGGCTGCTAGCTCCAAATCATGCGTGGCATAATTCAACTCATGAGGTTTTAGTTGTCGTGAGGCATACGAAACAACTCTTCCGTCCTGCATAAGCACACATCCAAGTCCTAAGCGAGAGGCGTCGCAATACACTTGGAACTCCTTATGTATATCTGGCAGTACTAGCACTGGGGCTGTAGTCAAACGTTTCTTCAACTCCTGGAAACTTGCTTCACAATCTTCAGTCCATTTAAACTTGGTATCCTTCTTCAACAGTTCAGTCATTGGTTATGCAATCTTGGAAAAAATCTCAATGAATCTCCGGTAGTATCCTGCGAGTCCAAGAAAACTGCGGATCTCGCTAACTGAGGTGGGTGCCAACCATTCAGTGAAATACTGAACCTTGCTGGGGTCTACTGCTATACCTTCTCCTGATATAACATGTCCAAGGAATCCGACTTCCTTCAGCCAAAACTCGCATTTGCTAAACTTAGCATACAACTGGTGTTCCCTGAGCTTCTCGAGAACTAAACGCAAATGCTCTTTCTGCTCCTCCTTGTTCTTCGAGTATACCATGATATCATCAATAAACACCACAACAAACTTGTCCAAATACTCCATGAACACCTTGTTCATCATGCTCATGAAATAGGCAAGGGCGTTAGTCAGTCCAAACGACATGACCGTGTACTCGTATAATCCATACCGCGTTGTGAACACCGTCTTTGGTATGTCCTTATCTCGTATCTTCAACTGATGATACCCCGATCGCAAATCGATCTTCGAAAACACTTTAGCTCCTTGCAACTAATCAAACAGATCGTTGATCATCGGTAGTGGGTACTTGTTCTTAATCGTCACTTCATTCACTGCTCGATAATCAACAACCATCCTCAGGGATTTATCCTTCTTCTCAACCAAAAGTACTTGGGCTCCCCAAGGTGATGAACTTCTTCGGATATATCCTTTCTCCAATAACTCCTTGATCTGTTTCTTAATTTCTTCTAGATCATTTGCGGGCATCTGATAGGGTCTCTTGGATATTGGTCCTGTTCCTGGTAACAACTCTATCAAAAACTCAATATCTCTGTCCGGTGGCATGCCTGGTAACTCCTCTGGGAAAACATCCGGGTAATCCTTCACTACAGGCATTTCCTCCTAAACAACTCCTGTAAGGGCATTCACTTGACTCCTCCTAGGCACATGCCTAGATACATACTTAATCCTTCTTCCTTCTGGGGTGGTGAGATAAATCGACTTACTAGCACAGTCAATGCTTCCTCCAAACTTTGACATCCAGTCCATACCCAATATCACATCCAATCCTTGTGACTCCAAGATAATTAGGTCGGACTGAAAAACATGTGTACCAATGGTTAAGGGTATCTGGTCACACCATCGGCTAGCCATATACTCTGTTCTGGGTGAATTCACTAAAAGAGGGGTCCTAAGGGTTTGGGTTGGTAGTTTAAACTTATCCACGAATCCCCTTGATATGTATGAATGCGATGCACCAGTATCAAAAAGAACAAGAGCGGTAAATGACTTAACCAAAAACTTACCTATTACTGCGTCTGGCTGCTCTTCAACCTCCTCCACGTTAACGTGGTTCACTTGTCCTTTGTTGAATGGATTGGGCTTCTTCCCAGTGCTTCCATTTCCGTTTCCATTCCTTCCTTCGGGGCAATCATTGGCATAGTGCCCTATCTTCCCGCACTTAAAATAGGTAACCTGACTTAAGTCTCTTTTGGCGGGAGTGGACGGGTTGGAGCGGTTCTGATTGTTGTTAGCGCCGTTCCCATTCCCATTCTTAGCACCATTGTGGTTATGTGATCCTCCTCCAGTGTGGTTGTGACCTCCATGGTTGTGAACAAGTCCTCCCGTGTTCGGGGTTAGGCGAGGCTTCTGCTGAGCTTCTGAGTTATACTTCCCTTGTCCATACTTTCTCTTGCGGCTCTCAATCTGCTGCTGTTTCCCTTCAATCATAAGAGCCTTATCTACCAACTCCTGGTAGTTGTTGAACGTTGCTACCATCAACTGCATGCTCATCTCATCATTCAGCCCTTCCATAAACTTCTCCTGCTTCGCGGCATCTGTGGCCACATCATCAGGGGCGTAGTGAGATAACTTGCTAAACTCATCCATGTACTGAGCCACAGTACAGTTCCCCTGGCGTAAGTTGTGAAACTCCCGCTTCTTCGTTTGCATAGCTCCAGTGGAGACATGGGCTGTGCGGAAAGCTTGCTGAAACTGGTCCCAAGTGACATTGGCTATAGGAAAAGTGGCGGTGTAATTATCCCACCATGAGGCTGCTGGTCCATCCAATTGATGTGCGGCAAAGCGCACCTTATCAGCATCTGTGCAACCTGCGGTGTTCAACTCCCTTCCAATTCGGCGTAGCCAATCATCAGCAACTATAGGCTCGGTGCTACTGGAAAACACCGGCGGCTGTAACCTTAGGAAACGGGCTAGGTTGTCCACTGGCGGTGGGTTGTTGTTGTTGTTGCCCTGGTTCTGAACTAGCAATTGCATCAAGGCATTCTGCTGCTGGATCAACTGGGTGAGCTCCGGCGGGAAGGCAAAATCGGTGTCACATTTCGGAGGCATCTAAGGGGTTTAGATGGGAGAGATTTAGAATAGAAGAGGTCTAATGAGAAAACACTACCCATATGCACATGAGACAAACACAATCATTTCACTCAATCAATCAAGCAAGGGCATATAAACGGTCTAGAACTATCGCAAAAGTGCTCACTACTACTATATACATGGGGGAAATACTACTAATATATGGTAGTCATCTAGAAATTTTGATCGGTGGAAGACTCCATGATGTCTGCTCCAGCTTTGTCTTCAAAGTCATCATCACTAGGGTCGGAGTCGGTGTCGTCGATGATGATGTAGTCCTCGGGGCGTATTTCCTTGGGTTCTTCTTCTTCTTCTATTGGTGCTGGTCCTCCCATGAATACTCCGATCTTCTTGACTAAGTCGTCATTCTTCTCCAGTAGGGTCTTGATTTCCTCCTCATATCCATCGCGGGTAAACTTGAGTTCTTCCTCCAGCTCGATGATCCTAGTCTTTGCCTTCTTCAAGTCCATCATGTCCGCACACATCTAGTTCTCCTGATGTCGAATGTGCTGGTTTAACTCCTGGATGAAAGCTGCAATGGATCTATCCTTCTTAGTGCTGATTACTTCCCATTGCTCGTCTCGGCGCCCACATATTTGGTAAATAGTGTCCTTAAGCTCCCTGTTGTAAACTTCTCCAATGCGTCCCATGGTGATGTGAGCTGCCATACTCTTTCCTAAACTCCAGGTTGGTGCGTCGAAGGAAAATTCTATGGGTTTAGAAGTTGGTGAGAATTTCCTTCCTGGAACTTGTACTTGAATCATCCAGCGCTCCTCTTCAGGTAAAGTGGCGTTGTACATCCCGGTGAAGCTTGGTATTCCAATGTTCAAGTACCTAGTGACTTCCTTCAAGTGGCGTCCAAAAGGTGTGTCTTCATCCGGTTGTGCAAACTTCTTCTTCATCTCCATCATCCTAAAGAGTAGAAAATGGAGAGGAGTCAGAAATGAGAAGAGAAGTGTGACCTAGGGTTTATCTTAGTGGTCATGTCCTACACTCAGCGTGTGCTCTGATACCATCTCGTAGGGACCCGGCCTCAGATGGTCAAGTCTATGTGCTTCAGTGTCATCCCTGGATCGGTAATGCTGACACACACAGTACTCGAAGGATTTATAACAGAGTAGCAATCACACACTATTACATCGAATGTCTCCAAAGAGAACTTATTACAATAATATGGCTTAAGGCCATCTAATGCGATAACAGTGGAAGGCTTGGAAGATAGGGTGAGTCCATCAACTCCAACGGCATAGCTGAGCTACACGGCAACGACCTAACAAACCTTACTCCTCGTCTGAAAAGTCTGCAACATAATACGTTGCAGCCCGAAAACGGGTCAGCACATGGAATATGCTGGCAATATAATACAGTAGAGCAGAAACAGAATAATGCTATCACTACATGCATATATGGCTGGTGGAAAGCTGTATGGTTGTAGTTTTGCGAAAAGCCAAATTTTCCCTACAACAACGGAATAGATTTTAATTTTACTATCATGGTGGTTGAAACATCATTGAGATGGTAACCCCAACTCAATCCCAATTAAAGTGAATTAACATCCCAACAGTAATAATTAAGCATGGTGAGATACATGTGATAACCCAAGTAATAGATACTCAAGAATTGTCCATAACCGAGGACACGGCTAACCATGATTAGATTGTACACTCTGCAGAGGTTTGCGCACTTTTCCCCACAAGACTCGATCACCTCCGTTGGATTTCTCGCACTACATGGTGTTTGAGAAACGGATGACCGAGACACAGTCTTTCAAAAACGTTAACTCTCTACTCCGGGTAGACCATACCAAACCTACAAAACCCACTACCTGCTGATCTACCTCTTCAAGAGATTCATGTAACTTACTCAACTATGCTAGAGCCCATAATAGCTTGTGGCTGCACACGGAAGTTTCTAGCATGAATCATCTCAGTTCCCTTTGAGCCTGGGTGGCGGTCCATAGGAAGATCACACGGGTACCCCGGGATTTCCAAAAAACCGGACAACACTGGGTTCCCCAGGTGCCTCAATCCACCCAATTGTTTGATTAAGTTGCCACCTTAAGTTGAACCATTAATTAACAATCTCACATATGACATGAATTTCACTCAAACCTAAACCATGTCTACGAGCATAGCATAGCAATAAGCAATACGTAGAAGTAACTCCCAAGGGTTTGAATGTAACAGGGCAATAGGTTCTACCTCAGCAACTACTTCCCAACCCACAAGTTAATGACATCCTAATCATGCAATGTTTGAGGATTGGAACTAATGCATAAAAACTGGGTAATAATGGGATATGATCAAAGTGTTACTTGCCTTGCTGATGATCCGCGAATCCTAGAGACTCGTAGTAACACGCTTCGCACTCCGGGAATTCTATCACAAGCAAACAATACATACATAAGTAACAAGCAACGATGCACAAGCAAAACTCAAATAAGAGAGGTTGACCAGAAAGTTCAAATTAAGAACTCCGTTTCGCAAAAAGAATCAAAACAAACGGAGCAACGAAACTCAAACGGCGAAAGAAAGAAGCTTCGTTTACTAATCTGAAACTAGGTCAAATTTTTTAGTAGCAAAACTTGTTTGAGTTGGTTAAACGCAAAAAGGGTTTCGAGACAAACTCCAGGCGCTTGAATCGCCTGATTCCATTAAACGAGCAAAAAGATAAACAGAAACTAAGATCGGATCATAAATCACGATCAGAAAAATCGCGGAATAAATCCGATAAAAGAAAACTCACGAAAAGACTAACGAACGAGCGTTCGTTAGCTGTAACTAACGGGCGAAAACCGTTTGTTAAAACGAACGTACGGACGAACATCCGCTAACTAGAAGAACCGGAAAAAAACGGAGGCGGGGCGTGGTGGCTACCTCCGGCGAGAGGCTCTGGCGGGGCGGGGT